>NC_048902.1:4236928-4297204 GCF_011077185.1 Oxyura jamaicensis | reverse complement strand
TCGGCTCCAGGCCCGGGGCGGCGGCTCCTGGCCCGGGCCGCGGAGCGTGGAGGCTGGGCCGGGCCGGGCCGGCCGGTGGAGCTCGCCCCGCGGCCTTGCGGCCCGCCCGCCTTGTCGGGCAGCCGCCGGGGCGAGCCCCGGGGGTGGTGTCTGCGGTAGGGCTTCGGTGGCGGTGGCTCCTTATTTTATTTTCTTAAATGTCTCCTGTTACTGTCCGGCCCTTAATGTCATCGTGTGTGTCGTGGTGGCCTTCTAGCGTTGCGATTGCCGAGAGAACCTTGATAGGTACTTGATAAGCTGTCCTTCGGAAGGTGTCACTATAACAGCTTGAACTGCGGTCGTTATCTCTGGCCTTTCCTCAGTCTCCCCCAGCTTTAAGTGGAAGGTTTAATCTAGAGTGGTTCATAAAGTACTCAGTAGTTTCAAAAAAACTATAATTTGGCTCAGTGACGCTTGCTGAAGTCAAATTGTCTAGCTTCCAATTGAACTCAGTTAAAAATTGTCCTTTTTTGTCTCATTCAGGCTATTGAAGAGGAAGGAGGTGATCCAGATAATATTGAAATAACTGTTTCAGCTGACACACCCACCAAGAAACCAACTAAAGGCAAAGGTTAAAATCTGTTGATATAGATTATGTATTTAAGAGCTTTTTGTTGCATATATCGCCTTTAAGGAGTGTATGACTGTAGCCTGTAGAGTGGCTGCAGTTCTGACCTTACTGTTTATTACTTCTGTCACGTAACACACCTTGTCTTACTCATCTGCTTTCAGTCACTGCTTCTCTTTCCCCTATCTCTGCTCCCCCCATCACCACCTGTTTCACCTGCTCACTTCCTTCTGCGAACTTCTGTCTGTCTCAGTGTCACACCTCTACTTATCCTTGAGGGTGTGGGATGTGTTGAGAAATGTGGTGAGGCTTAAAGGGGTCTTGCGGAGCATAGGGATGCCGGGCGTATATGGAGATAGTTGGGTAGGTGATGCGTTAAGAGGTAGTGGCTGTACAGCCTTCTGACTGGATCTGATCCTGGAGACTTGTGCTGTGTGTGCTGAGACTGCACAGATGGTCTGAGATTTTTTTTGGAATATGCTGTGTAAAGGGGTCCTGAGCATGGAGCAGATCCTGAACGTAGGCAAAATGGGTATAGGAACTGCCATGCAGCTCTGTTGGACGCAGACATCAGTGTAGTGACTGAGCATCTGCGCAATGGCAAAGGGCAAGCTAAGAGGTTATTTAGCCATGGGAAAGGACCCAGAGTAGTGATGTTTGTGGTAGGGGTCACGGCCTGAAGAGTACGGTGCTGTGCAGATTTATGAACACACTTTTTACTGTAGTATGACAAGATTTGTAAGTAAGAGTTTCCTGATCATGATCTGAAGGCTTACTGGGAAATGAACCATCCAGTTAAGAGACTTCAGTTCTGAAGTTGTGAAAAATAACTATTTAGATTTTAAGCTGGTGTATTTGGAAATGGTTGTGTTGGCTGTGTATCCTTATGCATAACTATTTAAAGATACTTTTTTGGGGGGTGGGGGGGACGGGACTGTTTTCTGTTTTTCTGGGGACATCCATAACCTGCAAAGTAGTACTGGGGAAGGAAACTTCTGTTTTATGCATAGCATTCTTCATTGAACATATATGCTAGGTATGTTCATATATACGCTATAGATACCTGCTCTGGAAATGGTCAACCTTGTAACAGTGTCACTTGTCTTAGGCTGAGTGTTGTGATGAAAACGATTGTTAACTTTTTTGCCTGGTGCTGTGGATGGGGAATTTATTAATAGGAATTGTATAGGAAGTTTGACTAATAACTCGTCTGTACTTTTGGCACACTAGAAAAGTGTGAGAAAATAAGCTAGCAATGTGGTTTCATTCTCTGTGGGGTTGCTTTATTCCTTATTCTGGGAAAGGTAACTGATGCTTAAAACAACTACATGGAAGCTAAACAAGGAAACGCTTCCCCAATTTTTAACGTAGAGACCTAAATGGCTGGCTGTTCTGCTGTAATAAATGCTTCCCTTATCTCCTGCTTTTCATCCTGCTATTTTCCAAACTAGATTCGTGACATGCGTGATGTGTTTGAACTGGTCTCTTCTGTAGTTCTGCTATTTTGCTTCTGCAAAGATAGTTTCCCTACTAGTGATGCTGCTGTCTGAGCTGAGGCTTCATTCAGTAGCTGCGTGCTGCCACCTCTTCTATGGAATTAAATTGTAAGGCTCATGTATGACATGTACAGCCTTGCTACAACTCAAAGCAAAATATGACCTTCACGGAGTTCTTATCGTCTCACTCTGTAAACTTGAGAATTTCTCATTACTTTTCAGATTACAAAAGTCTTATGAGCAAACTTTGTGCCAAAACTTTGAGAGGTTTATGCAGCATTAATCTTCCAAGTAAGGAACAAGAAGAACTCACTGATTTGTCTAGGGAAAATCTTTCTGGATCTTACTGGATTGCTACTAACTGTTCTTTCTGTTAAGTACCTTTGAGCTAGAAGGAAAGGTGCTCCACAAAAGTTCTTTTCTTCCTTTTCAGCTGTCCCTTGTGGTCTTAACTGCTGATTTTGATGTTATCTTCCCCTCTTCCTATCCTTGTTGTTGAAACATATTACTGGCTACCAAGAGTTATCCCTCTAAACTTGGAAATCTAGCGCACAAAAAAATATGTTCCCAGCCATGTCACTAGGGAACTTTCGAAGGCATGTAGATTTATGCTTATCAACTGGATTTTCTGTTGAAATTAACCATCTTGATCCTCCTTGTACTTGTATATATATGGTCTTTGCTATGCTTAGTGTTGTGCCCTTTTACTGATTTTGCTCACAGATTGCTCCAAGCCTTTTGCTAATGCTTTACACCCCTCTCCCAATAGCTTCAGATTAACTCTAGGGAGTTTTTATTTTAATTATTTTACTGCTAACTAGCAGTAAAATAAATGACACCACCAGTTCTATAGTATTTCTTCACGCTATCGTTGCTGTACAAAGGAAGGTAGGAATACTAGGTATTTGCTGGAGTTACAAAAAACACAGCCTCAGAAAAGGCCAAGGAGTGGGAGTAATAGATAAAGCTTTTCTCAGCAGACAGGGAGAGGTGAATGAGGGGGAGGAAGGAGACTTCTTGCAGGGGGTAGAATCCATCGTGTCAGGTGGCTATCAGTTTTAGATCTGAATGTAGCCAGTTCTACTGCATCTCTTAAAATCTGTGGAAACGGTGAGGTGGCTAATTCCATAGCAGTGTCAGAAAAACTTAATCTGGAATGTTGATGCAGGCTGAGCTGGGAGGAAGGGGAGGGTACTCTGTTTTTCCTCTCATTGCCTCCTTGTGTGTGTTGACAAAAATGGACAAGAATAGGCATGAAGCTGAGATCAGGATTTAGTTTTGTAGAACAGCATTTTGTAATGTCTTGATAAATTGACTTATCAGCTGAGTGTATCCTGTAGCTTTTTCCTAGACTATGACAAGCTTTTGACAGTGATGGTACTAAACCAGCCTCTTACGAGACAGGGAAGAAATGGCTATAAAAGTAACTATGAATAGAAGAATAAGGTCCTAATTAAGCTGACTTGAATATGAACTTTCTTCTACAAGCAGTACCTCACCAGTTCTTCAGCATGTGATACCTTTGGGGGGGGGGGGTTTGAGGAGTTTTATGTAAATGCTCTGTTTTAAAGACCTGCCAACATGTAGATAAAACACAGGGATCTGTGTGGATCCACTCATGAGGGAAGTGTGCTGTTAGAAGTTCTTGCATCAGGGCTCCTACTTGCAGAAGGAATCTGTAATGCAAGCAAAATCCTTGGTCAATTCTATATTTCAAGTTAGTCAAAATATAACACTTCTTACCTGAAGCTAATTTAACTATGTGGGGTAAAGAAGAACTGCAGAACAACTAATTAATAGAGCTATATAGGTGAGATTGGCTGGCTTTGACCATTCAAGTTGGAAAGTTTGAAATTGAATAAATACCAGGTGCTCCATCGAACCAACTTTAATTCCCTCAGTTGTACCTCTACTCCCTGGAACTTAGCAGCTGTAAGAAAAATTCATTTTTGTAAAAATATGGCAGTTTTTTAAAAAGATGTTCTTTTCAAGCTTGAACATTCTGTTGCTTATTCTAGAACTTAGAGCAAGTTACCGCTAGTATTAAATCTTAATGTTTGTGATATGAACATTCCTTTCAAGTGTCTGCAGTCAGAAATGCAGTAGCATTTTATTGATACATCGTAATGCGGTGACTGAAAATTACTTTTCTGCCAAGTTTTGCATTTAGTGTAGATGAAGAACAGATTTTGGATTAAGCAATTTTAACTTCAGAGTGTTGTTAATGTGGGTGAAGATGTTTTCTGATGCCTTTCAAGTTTCTAAGGCCACTTAGTCACTTATTATTTTGCAGCTTTAGTCTCCTCCTGGTTTACATCTATTCCAACTTGACAATACTGACTCTGAGATGGAATGTTGACACCTGACAGTGTCTAGCTTGTTCTATTGCCTGAATACTTTTGATTTCTTTGTTAAACCTGTTAAGTGACTGAAAGAACCAAGTAAAGTTGTTGGCCTTTAAAAGGAAACTGGAGTGAGGAAAATGATCTGTCCCTCAGAAATATTAAAAGTTAGTTTTAGCAAGCAAAGAGATAGTTTTAGCAAACTGTCCATTATTTCTTCTCCTGTTAAAGGTGTTAACGTCTGTTACTGTACTTTTGTGGTTTGACTTGTGAAACACTGCAGTGTGTGAAGTGTGCCCAGCAGTAGATCCGAATTCTCTGGCCTAGTGAACCGGCCCTGGAGAAGGACAGGGACTGTAAACTGCATTTTAACTGCGTGTTATGTACATGATGTAATCTGCAGGGTGCTAGTACAAATGTCTTAGTTCTAATCTTGAACTACCCATTTTTTTTTTTTTTTTAGAATACTTCTTCCAAATTAGTTGTCCTCCCGAGCTTTGATGTACTTTTATTATTGCTTTTTTTTTATGTATTTATTGAGGCAAGCAAGTAGCTTGTTTGACACCTTGCTGGCCAGTTCTCTTGATCTGTTTCACAGTTGCTGAATAAAGTCGTACAGACTGAAAAGTGACCTCTCCAAATGCTCCTCTGGGGGCCTTGCCCTTGCATGCAGCACTGCTGCAGTGTCAGCTAATTGAGCCTGTTAGTATTGCAAGTCATGTCTGTCTTAACAAACCTACTTTGTGAGTCAATTAAATTATTTTTTTCTAGGTATCTGAACAGTGGTGCATTCAATCACTCTTAAGTATTTCTGCAAACTTAGAAGTATTTCTGTCAATATTAAACCAAATGTTGAGATCCTCCTTTCTGCCAAGTATTTTTCTCAAGATAAAGTACATCATAAGGAAATAATAAATGCTGTCCTGTCCTCCTCTTCTGAGGAAAGATGTACTTAAATTATTTGTAGAGAGAACTTTCCTTTGCAGGTAGAATTCTTGCCTATTATTCAGTAGGTGATATATAGAAAAAAATCTTTCTTTGGGGAATGGAATTCTTAAGCTAAAATACCTGAACTCAGTTTTGATCTGATGATTAGAAATTGAAGATATCAGAAGCTGTAATCAACACCTGAAAAATAGCACACAGCCTAACTCCTAGAAACACTTTGCATAGGTGGCTCCAATGTTAGAAAGTTGTTTCCATCACTTGAGTCAGGATACATCAGCCTTACTGAAGTGAGATATAAATAGTATAGAAGTCTTACCTACAGCTTTATATCTGCTCTCGGAAAACTTGTTAGGAAAAACTAATCTTGCTAAATACTTCCTGAGTAACTTCATTAAGGTGCAAGTGAGTGGTATCTCTAATGAGCTGCACTAGGAAGCATTATGAATGCTTAATCATATGATTAGAAATGATGGCAAATGTTATGAGCAACTTGGTGGTTATCTAGAGAATATCTGATTTTGCAAAGTGCATTCTTAAAATAAATGAGTAACAGCGGTATTGTGCAGAAGCTATAAAAAACTTAAATATTCTTGGTACCCGATGATACCATTTAAGAATACAGTAATGTAACAGGGTGACTTCTGTTAATGTTATGGCAAGTTGTCCTAATCAAGTTGCAGCAGCTGTTGGCCTCTAATGTTATAAAGAGTTTATTCCATTGTAAAGGTTGTCTTTCAACATCTTTGTCTTTACTTCCTGTTCCATGTTTTTAATGATTCTTTAGCATTGGCTATGAGAGAACCTTGTTGTAGGTTCATCAGGAATACTGGAGGAGATGCAATCATGACTTCTTCCAAAACTTGGTGATGAGTGTCACTATTCTTCTGCATGAATTGCAGGTTTCTAGTTTGAGTTGTCTGGAATAAACTGTTCGATAACTCTGGATACTGTTGGGGAGTCTCAATTCCATGTGTAGAGGACAATGAATTGATACGATGAACTTATCTTACTGTGAGACTTGTAAATGAGAAAGTAAACCTACATAATATTAAACCAACGCTTTAAAAATATTCCAAATCTACTTACCTCTAAGGAGGTTACCCATTCTCTGTGCAAATACTCTCGCAATTTCATGGTGTGTAGCAATTGCCATACTCAGAAAAGTGATTGAGCGCAGCTTATAAGAGTACCATCACATCAAGGTTAGTTAGTGTTTGTGGTGTTAGCTCAGGCACCCAGGTTTGTGGGGAGTACTGCTTACAACACTGACACGTTCAGTAGCCGCTGCATGGATAACCTGTACACATGAGAAATTCTGTTGTGTTAACAGCTTGTGTGACTTGAGACCCACCGCACCTGTTGTCTGCGGAAGACCCAGCTATTCTGACCGTAGTTGTTAACGTACCTTTTAATCCCAGTTATCTTCTTCAAAGTGGGTCTGGTCTCGAGTATGTTCACAAATACTACCAGTTTCTGGAAAGTGTCTGTTGTAATCTCACAGCATTTATGTGAAAATGAGAGTCCATTGTGAATGAGTATCAGTATAGAAAAATCTTGAATTTTCATCAATGCAGGGGTTGGGTTTTTTTGGTTTAGCACGTTACTGTCCCTAACAAACCTATACCGACATCTGAAAACTATTTGTATCAGACCTTTGAAGTACTGTGATGCTAACCAGGTCAAAGTAACTTGAAACACAGAACTAGCAGGGAAAGTAAGCTTCCTACCACTTCCTGGCTAGAGGCTGCAAAGCAAAGGTCATTATTCAGGTTTCTTTGTCTTTGAATACCTCTGATACTCAGTACAAACTGGGCTTTTATTGCAAGGGCAGACTAATGAAAGCATCTGTGCCTGTCTCGTTTACTCTAGCAGAAAGTAAAAAGTACAGAGGGCTTCTTTATGCAAACTTATAACTTGCCTTTGATGAAGACATGTCCATAAAATGCAGTTCTCTAGCTGCCATTGCAGAATGATGGGACTTGCTTGAGGCAGCTGTGTCAATTGTTTATTTCTATTCCCTCTGAAGTTCACCTGCCAAATTTCCTCAGACCAAGCAAGTGAATTAAAGTATTTTTCAAAATAGCACATGCTAGCTAGTTGCTAAATGTCCAGCATCTGCTGTGTGTATTGGCCTATCTGTGTATGCCTCTCTGGATATACGATGCAGGAAGAACTCAGACTTTGAAGTTTAACAAACTGAAGAACTGAAATGAGAGGGTTGAAACAGAAAATCCATGCCGTTTCACTGCTTTCTTCTTACATTGAAGATATCTGTGGTTATAGATTCTATTGCAGAATGCTGAACTATTAATACAAAGTTTGGGTTAGTCTGTCTTTCAAACATCAGGTGTGAAGCGTATCAAAAAATGTCCTTTCTGCTGTAAGTCCACAACCCTTTTTTGAGGGAAGCCAAGCTTCCCTAAGTACACCTCTGCCACTGGGTTTTTACTCCAAAATCTCACAAATCGCTTGCATTCCACATATAAAATGGGAATGTGTTGTTGGTTCTCCTGTGTGTTTAGATCTGAGCTTTCTCGTCTTTTGCAATCAAAGACTTCTGCAGTGTGTCTTTTTCTGGAGACTAGTGCATTTCTGATCGCATAATGCAAAGTGGTGTATGCAGGGGTACTGTCAGGGTTGCCTTTCAGTAAAAAAGGGGAAACAATTGGAGTCTAGAAAGAAAACAATAGTCTCTCTCTTTTTCATCCTGCAGTATAGCAGTTTCTAACTTTGAAATGTAATTTAAGAGCAGTGTGTGAAAGACTATGAAAAATTAATTGTTGACCAAAAAAAGACTATTCCAAGTCACAGAAATGTGCATGCTACATCAAACTTCTACTTGGGTTTTCCTTTTCTGTTCCTTCAGAATATAAAATTGATAATTTAGCATTTGCTTGAAGATGAAGTGATAAGCAGAGAGTTGAGGTCAAAAACTGAAGCATTAAGTGCTGATCCTGACTGCCACCTCATTTATGTCTTGAATTGATACTGAGTTTCAACAGAAAATAGTAAAGCTCCTTCCCAACTGAACTGCTTTTTCACCTTGAGCTACTGAAAATTGTCACGTAGGCTGATCTTTGATAAAATGAAACAATACCCTAAAAAGGGCTTGTTTGTATGGACATATTATATCTAGTCCTCTTTGGCCTTCTTTTTGCAGAGGGTTAAGGAAATGCAATGGGTTCTAAAGGGAACTCTGTCTAGTTGTTATCTCTGCTGAGCCATATTTATTAGGAAAAAAGCATGTCTGTACTGGAAGAACAGAGTTCTTTGGAACATGCCCTCTGTACACAAAAAGAATATGTAGAAAAGCCTGTGCTTGACCTGACTTAGTTCTGCTGCTAGTTCCCTCTAGTGCTGAAAAGCACTGAAAATGGAGGCTTGTAGAAACTGTGGACTTCACGTGCTTGTAGATACTCAAAAACATAGCTAGATAAAACCCTGAGCAATCTGATCATAATTTCGAAGTTAGCGTTCTTTGGAGCCAGAGGCTGGGCAGACCTTCTGAATTCCTTCTAACCTAAATTGTTTTATGCTGCTAATTATCCTAGAAAGAGTGGCCTTTCCAAAATCTTAGTTATAAAGTATGGTTTAGCTCCAGGAATTCTAGAAATACACACTAATGTTCTCTTCCATTTGATCATCTCTGAAAGTAGAAGAGTTGATAGTAAAATAATCACTAACTTGGATGTAACTGCTTGTTTATGAAACAGCACTGATTGTTCATATTAGCTCATGTGACGGTTTTTTCTCCCCACCTCAAAAACACTAGACTTTGGGAGGGTTGTATAACAGTGCACAGTTCAGATATTCTAGGGGATGTAGAGAATAATAAACTGTAGGCCAGCACGTAATCAGTATTGGAAGAAAGTCTGCTCTGCCTAGCAGCTTTCATCGTTAGCATATCCTGTCATTTCAGGTAAAAAGCAGGAAGCTGATGAATCAACTGGTGATGCTTCAGTTGAAGAGGATTCCTTTGTCAAGGTAATAAAAGTATGTATTTTTCCCCCCAAAATGTGGAATAGTCCAGTTGCTATTGTAGTTTAATATTAGGCTTGATTTTAAAAAACAAAACAAAAACAAAACACTTTTCTCTGGGCTAATTTACATGGAAATCTGGATCATTGCTTTTTACTGTGTTCAGAGCTGTCATGCTGAAGTGTGTGAAGGTGTGGGATTTTTTTTGAAGCATACTAAATTCTTATTATGGCTCTGATACAGTATTTTGCAAAAACAGCAATTCTGGCAGTGATTTTTTTCAGAATGTAGTTAATACTCATGCCAAATATTTGTTGTTCACATCGAAAGGAAGGTGAATTGGAGACTCAAGATGCAAGTGATCAAGATGGAAATGATGAATTAAAGGACTTTAAAGAATCTGTTGAAGATGAGATCTTGAATTCTAAAGAACTCCCATCTGCAGAAAAGAAAAGATACCACAACTTGGAGCCAGCAGAGACAACAGAAGATGTAGAAAAGGATTCTGAAAGTCAGGTACTCTTGTATTTTATGTGCATCGTTATCAGCAAAACGCATATTTTCTTGTCTGTACTAATGGGAAGTCAAGAACTAGTTTTTCTGCTTTGTCTTGCTTGCTTATCTCCAAAAGATAATGGGTTACTTTTTTTTCTGTTTTTCTTGGCCTATGTCTGAATAGTCCTGAAATAAGTGTGGTATTAGTTCACAAAACTGTACCACAGTCCACAACTGAGTTCCCAAGGGGTTCTTTTCCCTTTAACTAGAAATGACATACATAATCTGAACACTGAACTCTAAGATGCAAGTTAGGAAAAGCACTCATTGATCTTCACTTTGAGTGTAAAATGTTTTCTGAATTAATTGAATTTCTTGACTCTGAATGTTTTAAAAGTATGTTACAAATAGCTTGCTTAGCAAGTCCTTTTTATGTTTTCATAGGAAAATGAAGGTCAAGACATAGAAGATGACACTTTTCCAAGTGTCCATGTAAGTTCCGAATCACTTTCATTTGTATAAACTGATTTTCATATCAGTTAATTTGGAAAAGATCATTTTACACTTGCTTTCTGTTCCAGTTTGCATCTTAGAGAGTCAGATATTGTTTATCTTTATTGTATTACGTTATAGAAAGCTTTTTTAATTAAATAAGAAAAAAGAAAAGTGTAAATGCAAACCTCTGTCTGCAACTTGGTAGTATTCAGTGCATAGACTTAGTAAGGTGTGTATTTTTTAAACTCTCCTAAAAATACTTCAAAGGGCTATGACAAATGATAAAGTATATAACAAAGTATATACAGCTTTCTAGATACGCATCTACAACTTCTGTTTTAACTTTGTAACTTTGCCTTTGGAGAATATTTTTGTTAATACTAACGTTTGTAATATCTCTAAGATCAGAAATTCATTCTGAATCGTATAGAACTGACATCTGAAAAGGGACAGATTAATGGTGTTAATGATAAATACATGTTAAAATTGCTGTTTCATTCAGAAATAGTTAAGGAAGTCTACCTAGTTTCAGATAAGTTCCAGACTTCTCTGAAACCAGGTAGTTTCTTCTTTCAAAGCTGATGATGGATTGCTTGCATTTTGTTGAAAGTAGTACTCAGTGTAACATCTGTTCTGAAGGTTTTAGCAGGATAAGGGACGGTTTAGAAACATCTTGTTAAGGGAAGGTGGTGTCCAGAGGGAGAAAACAGTTAAACATTGCAACCGATTGCAAGTATTGTCGATAAATACCAGTGAAGTTTAGCACAAATTTTCAGTGATTTGAAAAGGTTGGTTTCGTTATCTTTTCTTTGGAAATGTTTTTATAGTTCATTAATTTACCTTTGTATGATAGAAGTTCTATGGAAAATATGAACTGTTCTACTTTAAGTTCTAAAATAGAAGACATTTAGTCTTGACTTCTTTTTCTTGCAGGATGGTGAAGATGAAGAAAATGAGAAAGGTATGTTTGAAGTTTAATAGAGTTTAAGAGGTCTTTAGCCTGGTAGACCAAGCAGTTTTCTCTTGTAACTTTCAGTCTCTTTACTAATAGTAGCCTTCTCTCAAGGACTAAGTATCAGTTGTCTCCTTATTAAGTTCAGCACCTGGAATTACTGCAGTCATTGGGTTTATTTTGCTCTTAAGAGTTACTTTACTTTTAAGAGCTGATTACAGTACTTATCAGTTACTGTGGTGGATGTACAAAATAGTTGTAATACTATGAATCTTAACTGAATAAAAAACCATAGTATTCAAGGACTCTGATTTTAATGTACGGTAAGTCTTGATGCAAATGCTTCCAACTTGCACTGCAGTAACTGATGTTTGAGTGGAAATGACACGCTCTTACGCTGAACTTGAGTGCCCAACATATGTATGGACCATCATATGCTTGAGTTAACTGTCACTCGGAAATACCGGTTGTATATAGAATGGTAAAACAAATATTTGGAAACCTGTGGAGTGGCTACTTCTTTTTAAGCTGTGCTCATTAGTGAAACTATAGAAGGAATATAATGCATTTGGGCAAACAGACTTTTCTGGACAGAAGTCTTAAGGATTCTACATATTGTGGACTAGAAAGGACATGGAACACCATCACTTTACACAAGATGGAATAAACACTGAAGTTACAGAATAAAACTACAGACTCCTTGTTTACGAGGGACCTACAATGAAGTATCTCTTCAGTGCAAACCCAAGAATTGTTGGAGATGCCAGTGTGGGACTGAGATGGAAAATCTGTCCAGTGGATGAAGACTGAGAACCATTCGTCTATGAACTCTGGATTAAAGGTCGATCCTCCGTTTTCTGCAGCAACCTTGTACAGCTAACTTGACTGCCAAACAACTCTTGGAAAGGAAAAGCCTAAGAAAACGAGTATGGAAGACTGACTGAAATTCTCCAAGACTGTAACTCTTTTGGATTTGGGAAGTCTGGAAGTCTAAAACCAGGAAGATTCAAAGATGGATTAATCCAACTGTGAGCATCCAATGCAACTATTTTCTTACGACATGCTAAATCCTAAACTGGAAAATGGATACTTCTTATGAAGAACGGGTATCTCCAGGATGGAACCATATTCTGACTCCTAATGTTTTGGTATTTGTCTCTAGAAAATGTGTTTTGCCATGAAGAATAAGTGATCCTGGGTAAAGGATTTATATTTGTGTTAATACACCTTGTGTTTTTTTCCTAACCTTCCATCAGTGCTAATAACTGGCTTTATATTTTCTAGGTCCTATTCTAGCTTATGCATATGAAATTGTTTAAACTTCTTGTTTTGCCATATTTATTCCTGTTAAATCCTCTTAGATAAAGCAGGTTCTGGTGATGGTACACAAGAAGTATCTAAACCTCTTCCTTCAGAAGAAAGCCTAGCTGAGGCTGATCACACGGCTCACGAAGAGATGGAAGCTAACACCTCTGTGAAAGAAGCTGAGGATGATAACATATCGGTTACAATCCAGGCTGAAGATGCCATCACTCTGGATTTTGATGGTGATGACCTCCTAGAAACAGGTAAAAATGTGAAAATTACAGATTCTGAAGCAAGTAAGCCAAAGGACGGGCAGGATACCATTTCACAGAGCCTGGAGAAGGAAAGCAAGGACTATGAGATGACTGAGAACCATAAAGATGGTAAGAAGGAAGACTGCGTGAAGGGTGATCCTGTCAAGAAGGAAGCCAGAGAAAGTTCAAAGAAAGCAGAATCTGGAGACAAAGAAAAGGATACTTTGAAGAAAGGTCCCTCGTCTACTGGGGCCTCTGGTCAAGCAAAGAGGTTTGTTTTTCTATGTCAGTTCTTTACGATACTGAGTACCAGCATTCAATAAGATCACTCTACATTAAGGGGGTAGCAGCAAGAATCTTATAATTAGTATCCTATGCTCCTGCCTATAGATGTTTTTGACCGCCATAAGTTACTTTTTAAAATTCAAGATCTTCGTATAGACACTATGTCCTACTGTGATTGCATTGTCGAATTGTCAGCATTTATTTATTTTTTTTCAAATTGACGAGTTTTTTAAATGTCCTTGTGATGATGGTAATGAACAGCTATCAGTTCTAAGAACACAAAATGAAGTCAAGTCCCCGTCCTGAAATCTGGAGAAGATTGCCATATATCCACTGAATAGAGTTGTCAGAAAATCTAGATCTTCAGGCATCCTGGGGAAAATCAGTGCAAGAATCCATAAGGGAATCATTTGTTCAAGTATACAGTCTAGCCCTTTTTATTTATTTTTTTTGAAATGTTAACTTGTCTATTAGTATTAGTAGTATAAAATGCAGTGCTTACAAATTCTGTGTTTTCAATTTTCTTCTGATTTTTAATTTGCTTCTCTAGCTCCACTAAGGAATCAAAAGAAAGCAAGACAACATCAAAGGATGATAAAGGTAACTATTGCAAGCTAGGGTAGTATTGCCTTGAAGTAAATGCCTTCCTATTTGAGAACTTCCTTGCCATGCACTTCAATGGCTTATATAATTGAACTCATTTGTCTGTAGTAAATTATGCTAGAGGTGCAGTAGTCATTAGCTCTGTGTGTGTTTGTGTGTATTTCTCCTTATACTGGATTCCTTATAAAATATTTATTCTAAGGACTCTATGGAAAATATATTCTTTTATTTCAAAACATTACTGTAAGCAAATTCTACTTAACATCTCCCAGGTGTTTGTTTTGTGAGAATTTTGGTATAATTTTCAAATATGCTTACTCAATATAAACCCAAATGGTTGTGTGTATATATATACGCAGAAAAAATGCAAAAAGCACTTGCAAATACTTAAATATAACACTGACCAAAATACTTATATAGACTAATTCTAGCTCACTTCTAAATAAAATGAACTGACAACTACAATACAACGGCTAGCATGCTAGCTAACAAAATTGCACTTGTGGCTATTTAGTATGTTAAAGTTGGAAGCTATTTGTATACATTGGAGTTTCCTTCTGTTGCTATAAAACTTGGTATTATGATGTTAAAACTCAGAGTGGAGCTCCAGTGTGTGTTAATGTCAACAGTTACACCGATGCCTCAGAGGCATACAAAAATATTCTTTGTGTCTCCTTATTCTGCCTATTAGCTCTCTGCCAAAAATCTTCATCACAATCTGTAGCATATCACAATGGATGAATAGACCTCTACCTGATAAATGAATTTTTGAGGGGAAATTTGTGTGAGACTTAACTGTCTTCTGTAGATGCCTGTCTGTTCATGATAGTCATATACTTGAAGTTAAATAAAGATAGAGCAAATCTGTCGCCATGTTATTGGTGCCAAATACAATAACTGTAATAGCAGCTATCATAAGGCTGTCTTAAAATACATATGCAAAGCCAGTATAGTGGCTATTTAAGGATGTTCTAAGCATAGTGCAGTTTATCAAGATAATTAGGATTATCAAAATATCTTCATCTAGGCTTATCCCAATAGTTAATGGTGGGTTTGCCTTTGAATTAATGGGTGCATTGAAGAAGGAGAACCACCTGTTAACAAGGTGGTTAAATTATCCTTTAAAAACTACATACTACCAGATTTTTCCAACTGCTTAACTGGAGCTCCAGTTCTGGGCTTGCCTGTATGACTAGCTATAATTTAACTTAATCAGAAGCAGTTCAAACATTTAACAGCAAACAACAAGAAACTGAGCAAAACAATACAGTAGATATTGAGAACACCTATACATGACCTTCTTGAGTTCTTAGTTCTATGTTGCTACCGAAATGGCTAATACATGTAAGTGGTGTCATTTTTTTGTGTTGGTGTTTGGTGTTTTGTATAGTTGGCTTGTATGGTTGTTTCTTAAAGATTTAATGTAAAGACTTAATGTTTTTTCCTGCTCTTCATTAGTATTTTCCTAGTATGTGTGAAATGGCATTTGGTGGGCTACATCTAGCAGTACTTGTAAAAAGCTGCTCTGGATGGAGGGCAGATGCTTCATGAAGTTGTAGAAATCAGGCATGTTCTGGGGCTAGGAAAAATAAGCTATAATTAGGATTAACTGTCTCCTCTGATTACCTTTCAGTTGTCTCTTTAACGTTCCTAGTGTAAAGACACACTGATGAAGAATTAATGTTGGGCTCTTAAGTATTTTCCTTTTGGATAGAAGTTATTAAATAAGAATCAAAAGTTGAAGCTAAATTTACGTATCTAAATGAGGTGTAAAGCATGTTTTAAACAGAGGATTGTATTATCTTCTAGCTCTATCTATCTTTTGGGTATGAGTTAGCCAAGCTGTTGGTCTCAATACATGGGTGAATGAATAAAATCTTATGGTATATATTTTTTTTATATAGAAGTCTTTTCAAGAAAGGTAACCGGATAAACAGTTACTTAAAGGTAACAGGCTAAGTTTCTCTTTTCAGCAACAGTTTAGTTCAATATTGATAATACCTTTTGTTTCCTTAATTTTTTGGCTGTTTTGCAAAACTTGTTTCAGGAAGTGCAAGCAGTGTTAGTGGTAGCAGTGGAAGTTCAACTAGAAACCTGTGGGTTAGCGGACTCTCTTCCAACACAAAAGCTGCTGACTTGAAAAATCTCTTTGGCAAATATGGAAAGGTATTCCACGTGGTGTGATACTGTGTGTTGTGTGTGTCTCCTCCCCCACCCCCTCCTCTATTCAGATGTAGAAATTAAGTATTTATTCATTTAAATACAAGTGAGTTGAAATGTCTAACCAGTGTAATCAAAAAAAAAAAACAAAAAAACAATACCTTCAGCATCTAAAATAAGAGTTTGTGCTTACAGGAAGAACCATAAGTTAACTTTGTATGAAAATTGTCTTCATTTTGAGGTAAGATAGAAAATAAATGTCACTAATATGACTGGTCAGGACTGGCTTTGAGTTTAACTTGTTAATTTTTTTAAAAATAAATAATGATGGCCATGTTCTTTTGCAACAGCTATATATAACCATTAGTGTAAGATGATGTGCCAGTAGGTAAAACTGCAAAATAAGCAGTCTTTATAGCATCTGTTGCACTGGGAAACCTTTTCTTAGAAAAAAAGTATTCTGAGGGCTTCTGAATGATTAAAAAAAAATAGGTAAAAATGATAGCTTCTAATGTCTGTTCTTTCAAGGAGTCTTTTAATATTTTTATGAGCTTTGTTACATGTTGCTTAAACCAACTTAATTTTCCTGGATTTTGGTTTGGTTTAACATGGGAATTGCATAGAACACTGAAAACTCCATATAAGCTGAGCGTTCTTCTGAAAACAGTTGTTTTCTCCTTGCTCGAAGGAGTTACTGTTAACTGTGAATTCATAGCATCTGTGTAGACTTGTGCAGTTATAATGTCGTTTTATCTTTGGGACTAGTTAGAAACTTCATGCTGTGGCTAATAAGTAGGTGTACTGATTATTGGAAATCTGTTTTTTCCTAATAAATTAAGGAGGTGTTTTTATTTAATGCCTTCACAGGTATTGAAACCTGAGAGTGTATTTTGTTAATTTCTAATTTTCTGTCTGCTTTTGCTGTAGAGGTGCTTGGCGGCACCTGTATTTACTTACATTTCTTATTTAAATAAATTGGTAAATATTTAATGTCTAAATGACTATACCATTGCAGGCTGCTACAAAGATTAAGTGCTTGCATTAGAGCAAGACTAGATCAAAAAGATGAGCTCCAGAAATAAAAAAATTCTATCAGGAAGCAGCAACGCAAGGCTTAATGCTTTGTCAAGATGCAGGTGTCAAAGAGCTGGTTGCTGAAACTGCTTAATTGACACATTTGGTAGCTGCCTCTGAAGAATTTTCTGCCTTATTAAATTACCACCTAATAATGCTTATAACTTCCTGTGACTAATTGGCAGCTGCTGACTTTTTTGAGGGTGTTCATCCATCAGAGATGATCCATCAATTTAGATCAGTGGTGTTTTTGTGAATAATTTTTGAGGGTAATTGTCAAAAGAAAAGTTTAGGTAATGTGTGTGAGGCTCTTATTGGTCAAAACATGATGTAAGCATTAATTTGCCATGACTCAAATTTTCAAAAAGGTAAACTATGCTTTTAAAAATTTGCAGCATCACTCCTAGTAGAGCGTAGGTCTTTGTTTTATATATAAACTAGGGTAAAAAATATTATTGGAATATCATCTCTTCCTTATTATAAATGTTATGTCTGAAAACTTAAATTTCACCTCTTTATGCAGGTACTTGGCGCAAAGGTGGTCACAAATGCACGAAGCCCAGGGGCAAAATGTTACGGCATAGTAACCATGTCTTCAAGCACAGAAGTGGCTAGATGTATTGCACACCTTCATCGAACAGAGCTGCATGGACAACAAATCTCTGTTGAGAAAGTAGGTTTAATAAGATGCAGACCTGCTAGAACAGACCATCTTACGCAAGAAACTGTACTAAATTTTTTGCCTTTGGAAAAAATATAGGTGAAAGGTGATCCCTCCAAAAAGGAGCTGAAGAAGGAAAGTGATGAGAAATCTGGCTCAGGTAGAAGTACAGGAGATAAGAAAAATGCATCAAGTGATAAAGCCAGCAAGTAAGAACTTCTTATGTGTCTCTTGAAGTTGTGAAAATCCTTTTAAGTTCTATCTTCCTCATTGTGTTTCTGTATCTCTTCTAACAAGAACTCCATCAACCAAAAAAGAAGACAAGAAATCTGAGAAATCTGAAAAAAAAGAAAGTAAAGAAGCCAAGAAAACAGAAGGTAAAGATGAGAAGAATGATAATGGAGCAAGTGGCCCTAATCAAGAATCCACTAAAAAAAATGAAGAAAAGAAAAGAATAAGTATGCAATATAGCCATGTTTCCTCCTATTGAATCTGTGTGTCTGACTTATTTTGGGGGCATGTACCTGCTCTTAGTGGAAGCAAGGCAATTAAATGCCTGCTTTTTTAGACTCCAGTAACATCTATTACATCTGATGTGAAAGCTTCCATATTTTATATTATTACTTAACTACAGACGTGCTGGTATGCTTCTACCAGTAACAGTTTGGTTTAGAGATTCATAAATTTCACCAAAGAAAATCTGTAGTAGGCAAATGGAGATGATTGTTTTAAACCCCTCCTCCTTTTTTTTATTCCCCCTTCACTAGGTGGTAAAAGCCCAGGTCAAGTTGTAGTTCTAGACCAAACAAAAGGAGACCAAGGCCACACTAGGACAGTTAGAAGGGGAAGATTTGAAAAAGTAAGTATCTATAGATTTGATAGAATCCTTATTTGAATTGATGTTACCATACTGTTGATGTCTTTACTGTGATGGGTCAATAAACTATCGCAAACTGCTAAGCATAGATAGAAGCTCTATGTGCTTTGGGATAGATAAGTAGTTAATGATATTTGAACATAGCATCCAGAAATCTCCCTAAGGAATGAGACTTCTGAAATAACCATTGTAATCTCTATCTATAGCCACAGATATTGAGGAACAAAGAGCGTATTATTCAAGATAAAGTGAAATTCAGGGAATACAGGGGTAGAAAAGATATCTTGCCTTTTGAAAAGATGAAGGAACAGAGATTGCGAGAACACATGGTTCGATTGGAAAGAATACGACGAGCTGTTGAACTCCGAAGGTAGTAATTCAACTTTTTGCTAAAGGCTTTTTTTACACATTAATTGATCAGATACTATATTTAGAAATCTAATTAGATTGTGTCCTGTCAAGCCTTTTACTCAGATGTTAAAGTCTGGGACTCTACCTAACAATATCTTTATACAAATTAACTGACTCCAAAATTTGCTTAATCTTTTAATAGCCACGTGTGTACACACATAGCTTAGTGTTTTTGTTAGAGGGGGTGTTACTGCATGCTAGTTTGCTTTTTGAAAATGAGAAGTTGAATAGGAGATGTGGCCAAAAAGAATGATTTTTAGAGAACTATTGTATGCCTAAGTGACAAATCAAGCATAATACCATCTTGTCTCTACATGAAAGGACTAAATAGTTGGTCTTTTCTATTTTTCTATTTGTCTCACTCTATATGGCCAAAATCTTGTGAAGGGTAAAGTGACTTATTGACTGGATTTTCCTAAACAAAGGAATTCGCCGTAGGCATAAATTTTATAGGAGAAAATGCCTTTCCTGCTTCTTGTAAGCTGTTTCATAGGAAGTGGGAAAAAGAAAGCCAAATCAAGTTGTTCACATGTATACCTAACCTGTGCAAGTCAGAATTATGAAAGGATATTGACAATGTTATTTTGCTTTATTTTTGGACAGAAAGCAGTAAGTAAACTTTATAGCTCTTGCCCGCTTCAAACTAACAAATAGAAAGTATGTTAAAGATCCAAATCATATTCTTTGCTAGACTGTTGTTACCTGGTAAATAATAAACGCAGCAGTATGAATCCAGCACAAAAAATAAAATCAGAATGATGATTTTTCACAAAATTTTCTAGTATCAGTTGTCTGCTTAAACAGCTTAAGAGCTTAAATGGCTCTGCAGTATATGCTAAGGACAGTTTGGCTACTTGGTGCTAGAAGGAGTAGACTTCTTAATACCAGGGCTTCTCTTAATAGTTTCCTCTCAAATAGTTTGTCAATGTCTGCCTGAGGTGATGTTAGTTTTGGATGAGAATTATTTTCAGATGAGTTTCTGCTACATCCTTTGCTTTTTCTTTTTCAGGCGAAGAGAAATTGCAGAGAGGGAGCACTGTGAGAGAGAACGTATACGAATAATGCATGAACGAGAAGAATGCTTGCAGAGGGAAAGAGAACGATTAGAAATTGAAAGGCAAAAACTAGAGAGGGAAAGGATGGAACGTGAGCGTTTGGAAAGAGAGCGTGTTCGTATTGAACAGGTATTGCATTATCGTCAAAAAATGCAAATATGCCTATCTTAATGGACTGTAACCCAGTTTGCAGTTGCTATGAATTTGTCTTCACCCTTCCACCCAGGCTGTAAAAGAACCAATGTAAAAACAAGTAATTCATAATGTAAAACAACAACTGTAGTCTTTTATCTTGTTTAACTTGTAAATTGAGGGCAAGTTCTTGCTACTGATTATACAGTAGCTGTATGTGTCTGCCACAAACACTGATACTGAAATTCACTAGATCCTTGTCCATATTAGTCTTAAGTAACTTCACTGTTTTTTTTTGTAGAGAACAGTGGCAGAGCGACCTTAATGAAATGCATTTCTGGGCAGTGAACACATAAGCAACATAAGGAAGCACCTGGAGATTTTTATACCTAACAGCCAATAGCTTCTCCAGATAAAAAGAGGAAGAACACTTCCTCTTCAGAGCAGTGTTCCTTATGCTCTTTAATGTGGAATGCTATCCAAGGATGATAGTTTTCTGCTAGAGGCTGTCTGATATATCAAGTATTAGGTCTGTAAGCTTGCTTTCTGTTTTACAGGTTACCCTAGTAAGAGCTTGTGTTTGTGTTTTTTTTCATGCTTTCATGGTAGGAACGTCGAAAAGAAGCAGAGCGTATTGCTCGTGAAAGGGAAGAACTTCGTCGACAACAGCAACAACTTCGTTATGAACAAGAAAAGAGGAATTCTTTGAAACGTCCACGTGATGTAGATCACAGGTAATCTAATTCTCAAACCATTGTTTTAGAACCCTTAGTAAAAACAAACAGCTACAGCCTTCATGTCAGACCTGAAAAGGTGTTTGTGCCTGAAATGAATCTTCCTAGAAAAATTGAATTTCTGGTATGTTTTTTACATTAGGTAATGCCAAGTATGAAACAGAGGATTTTGAAATAACAGAAGCATCCCATGAATAAATTCCTCTTGTACCAAAAGAGCATAATGTAATTGTGTGCATTTGCTGAGAAAAGCTGTTCATTTTCCTTAAATGGTTGAAATATCTAGTTTCTACTTCATTAAGAATTCACATATCTGGTAAATCAATGGTTCAGAGAATCAATGTGATGGCTTTTAATTTTTACTGAAGCTGATGACATCTGTCACTTGATGTTTGAGTCACATGGCTGAGACCTTAGCCATAAAATTTACATAACAGAGGTACAGTGGAATGTAAGTCTAAGTTCTCATGGTAGAGACAGTAGCAGGGCACTAATTTCTTTCGGGGAGTAAAGACCAGCTTCATTTGTATACATTTCAGTATCTTGCATTCTCATCATAAAGACTGTACCTGAGTATTTCTAATTAACAGGGCTGTGACACTTCCCATACTGTTCTTTCTTGAGAAAACTGTTCTGAATTTTTTGTTTCTCTAGAAGGCTGCTTTGAAGGCAAAATCTTGCATGGATTGGGCATAAAATGCTTTGTTTCCTTAAACTGCCCAAGACAGTGGGCAGTAGATTTCTGCCCTGTGGCACAGATTTTGATTACTGTTTGTTGAACTAACTCTTTAATTTGCAGACCAGAGTGGGGGGGAGGGGTTTCTTAAATGATTTTGTTCACTATTTAAAGAGTGACTGACTGTTAGAGGCTTTTCATGGGTTACATACATGTCTTTAAAGCAGACAAGTAACTGGTAACTTGAACTATTTTCTGTTAGGCCATGATTTGGATATATGTAACTGATAAGGACTCATTTGCATCTCTTAAAGGAGAGATGATCCTTACTGGAATGAGAATAAGAAGATGGCTCTTGATACAGATGCACGTTTTAGTCATGGTTCAGATTACAGTCGCCAGCAGAACAGGTTTAATGATTTTGATCACAGAGAACGGGGACGATATCCAGAAGGTTCTTCCGTTCCATCATCATCTTTTGATAGGTAAGTTTAAGTAATAGGGCAGGTATTTACCTGCCAACATCTCTCTGGATTTCACTTCTAACTACTCAAAATTTAAAGTTGTGCTAAAAGCTTTATGCAACAAATGCATAGAGTTGCAATAGAATTGCAGTAGTGTCCTGAAATGATTTTGGGACTTGCCCTCTATAGCATAAAATCTGATCTGCTTTTCTCTGGCAAAATCAAATCAGCTGACTGGTGGTCTCTTTTTCATGACCCTTCAAAAGAAACTTTGCAATTACTCCTTCAATTACTCCTCCTTCAGCGTCTAGTCCTAAGTGGGTTCTAATGGATTAGATCTGTTGTGCTTGGTAAATTCATCTTAAGAAATGAGGCTAAAAGCAACCGACCTAATGAGAATTAAGAAGACTTGCATGAGTCACACTGGTTAGAGTCTGTGCAACTCTGCAGTAGATGCTGACTTCAGAACCAACTTATTGGAAACATTTAATGGAAACATTAACCAGTTAATTTAAAACCACATAACTGTGACTTCTGTACTTCAACTTTTATGCTGCAATGAACACGAAATATATTTTCTAGCTGACCTAAGAAATAGAAATCTCCCATTCCCTTTTACTTTCCTAGTATGAAGCATAGGGAGGTCCTGCATTTGTTGAAATATTATTCTTGCCAAAACTATGAGCAGATAAATCCATTAAAAAATGTTAGGCTGGATTTAAAAACTCAAGCTCAAAATGACAACTGTAAAAATAAATGTAACTTGGTGTGGGAAGGGCCTTGAGATATATACCACATAAAGTAATGGGAAACAATCCAATTACTTTTTCCTACTTTAACAACTTAGGCGAGAACGTTTTGTAAACCAAGGTGAAGCAAAAAAGACTCGCCCAACAGCCCGAAGAGAAGAGCCAGGGTTTGAGAGATATCCTAAGAACTTCAGTGACTCTAGGAGAAATGAACCACCACAACCAAGAAGTGAACTTCGAGATACAGACAGACGGGAAGTGCGAGGAGACAGAGATGAAAGAAGAACGGTGATAATTCATGACAGACCTGAAATACCACATGGTCGACATCCAAGAGAGACTGGTTCAAATCCACCTAGGCAAACGAATTGGAAGAGTGAGGGAAGCATAAGCACAGATAAACGGGATGGCAGGTAAGCTTGCTGGATAGCCAAGAAATTGGTGACAGTACTGATTCTTGTAGAATCTATCCATAGTAATAATTCCTCAGGAACTGATGTGTAAAGAGAACAGATCCTATCCTAAAGAGTGGCAAAGTCACCTTCTAGAAAGATTAGGAAAAACCTGTGTGTCAGCTGTCAAGTATGCTAAACCTCATCTATAAACTTGATGCTGACTCCCAGCAACTTACGCATGGCAACATATGGTAAGGAGGCTATCTATGTAAGACTGCTGATGTAAACTAATAGATGCAAGCTTTAATTATTTAAAGAGCTATATTGATTTTAAAAGCATCTTTCTAAGAAGCTAGCTGCAAGTTGCTAGGAAACTAAAAACCAGAAGTCTATACGTAAAGTCTATATATACTATGATTTGGTATCAATTCTATTATTCTGAAACCAGAATTTTGATGAAAGCAATTTTCACAGAGGTGAGAGGCCAGACCGATCGGGAAGAGAAGTGTCTGGACATGTGAGAGGTGCACCTCCTGGTAGCCGTAGCAGTGCTTCTGGGTATGGAGGCAGGGAAGGAGAACGAGGAGTCATGGGAGAAAGAGGAGGTGGAGGACAAGTAAGTCACTTTTTTGTTTGTGGTTGGAGAATACAAAATAATACTGGAAAAATAAGCTGACCATATTCTGTGATTCTACATAGCATCACATAAATGATAACAAGCATTCTGACTAATTTCAAGTTAAAGGGTGCATGTGTTTTGCTTTTTTTTTAATAAACCAATAAATCTGCAGAAAACACACACAGTACTTATGTCAAGCATCTTTAAGGTGGAGCAGAACAATAGGTGAATGAGTTGCTGATTAGACTTCTAACTTGTCCTTCTGTTTTTGGGGTCTTAATCATACACTGCATGTTACTTCTAGTGCAGGTTGTCACTGTAAGCTATAGCATGCTACTCGCTGAAAAAAAGTTCTGCGCTACTTGTTTTTAAAGCTTACAGACTAAATGCTCCATGGTACTAGATCCTGAAGCATTTACTTTTTTTCCCTCTTTGTGTTTATATACATATATATGGAATGTGCTTGTCTCAGTGATTGAGACACTAGCACAGAACTGGCAGTAAAGTATGAGCTCATAGAACTTCACTCCCTGGACACCCATGCACTCATTACTGCAAAATAGTCCAATTTTATTATCTAGAGTTACTTTAACAAGACTTTTCTCTAAGATTGGGTAGCTGCTTATGGACTGAAGTCTTAAAAACTAGATTTTTGAATAGTATTAATGGAGACCTTTTACTGAAAAGCTCACTTCGTGTTTGATAATGAAAAATGCCTTTCTGAAAAGAATTCATTTTCTTGCTAGCACTATAATGAGGACAGACATGTAGTTGAACGCCATAGTCGTGAAACTGGACCAAGGAAAGAATGGCATGGACCTAGTTCTCAAGGAAGTGGTTATCATGACACAAGGAGAATGGGAGATGGCCGTGGAGGAGGTGGCATGATGTCTCCACACACAAGGTACAGAAAATATTCGCTCTTCTCACTCCCCTCAGATCCCTCAAAGCTCTTGTTATGTTTAGGAAGTGTAATAGTCTCAGTACAATCAGCACTACTTTCTGTGGATAGCTTGCTGCTGTACATCGTATCATAAAATCCATCTTTCCATGCCAGCCTCTGGTTCCACAGTTTCTGTATTGCTAGTGGTAGTGCTGTTAAAGCCTTTCCTTGGGTGGTTTCAAGTCTCTTTTGAGACTTGAGTTTAACAGTTAGGTAGTATGACAAATGTTTTTACCTGTATACCCAGAGTATAGATACTTTTGATAACTTTTTTTTTAAACCTTTGTTTCCAGTAACTCTTCACCAATTAATAGAGTTGTACAGATCACAGGGAATTCCATGCAGAGGGGAAGTGGCTCAGGATTTAAGCCATTTAAAGGTGGACCTCCACGAAGATTCTAAGATCTACAGCTGCTTGGTTTCAAGATAACTTATTGAAATCTCTTGTAAACTTTCTTTGATTAAAAACAGGAAATCTTGTCTGGAAGTCCTGGTTAAATTTTTTTAATTTAACATGATTACTTTCCTCTCAATTTTGGAGGCATTTTAATAGTTACGTTGTAATTTTGGATAGTTTTTGTGTATCTTTGATAAGCATTTTCCTTGAGGCACTAGAGCTGTATAAAAACAAAAACCAGTTGGAACCAAAATATTTGTTAATCCTGTACAAAAGGAGTAGTTAGCAGCTGTGTGCTAGTAGTTTGATTTACCAACAGTAGCTCTGTGGTGTCATGCTTTAAAGTTAGCTACTTATCACACCATCATACACAACTCTAACCTCCATTTTGAAGGTTATCCAGGCTATTCTCTCTGCTTTCTAATTTGTAGAGAAATAAGATTGTTCTTTCATTACCAGGTATTATGTAACCTATTTTTGCAGAAGGTACTGTTACATTGAGTGCATTTATGTGTATTCTTGCAAATGTATTCTTTTGAAATAAACCTTCATATTCTATATAGCTTCTAGTAAGTCTCTGAAACAGTCATTTGGGAAAGAAGAGAATATTAAACCGACGTTAGTATAGCAAATCAAAAGTATTGACAAACCCTTCTGAATAGCACTGAGTGTTTAAAGTTCCCAAACCATTCTGTTGTAATGAAGACAGTGTCAAGCTGTACTATATCATAACAATTTGGTTTCTAATTGGGGAAAAAAGCTTTACAGAAAATGTAAACCATTATCCTTAAAGTATGCCTATTTTTAAATAGAGATTGACCCCAACATACACTCATTATATAGGAATATGTATTTAAGAAAGAAGTAACTAATCAGACACTAGGGCCTACCTTACTGCTTGGAACTAGTTCTTCTAGAGCTCTCCTAGCTAAAGAGTGCAGGAGACTACAATTACAGGTCTACCAACAAAAACGTTTGCTTCAAAGTACAACTAAAATGTTTGGCTGCTCAAATTTCTTCCCACAATAAGGGGGCTGTAGTCTTGCTCAAATAAGCAGATAATTTTTGAGGTGCACTTTTCAACCCAAACCATTGTTTGAAAACACTCTTAAATACATTTCCCATACAACAGAGAAAAATTCATGAAGTGCTTTCTTAAGTGCACTCAGTAGCACATGATGTAACAAAATTAACAGAAGAGAAAATAGGATCTTTGTATTTCATCCAAATGCATGTTACCATTACTGTGACTTGAGTAGACAGAGCCCTAGAGGTACTGACTGTTGATTACCTTATTCTGGTGGATTATAAAGGGCTTCAAGAATAGTATGATTTCCAACATCTACATAGACAAAATAGAGTAGTTTTACATGAACATCATGAAACTGACTGTAAAAATCTTCTACCTTCGTTGCCTCTTTAACTATTATTAAATTGAAAACTGAAGTGCCTTTAGGAGCACCAGAAAGATTAGTACCAAAAAAATACTGAACTCTCAGGGGAGGCCTAAAGAAATATTTATAGAGTTTTGCTTTTTCTGTATAGCAAAGCTTTGGTAGAACATTACCCTTAATAGGGCCTGGATACAGTTTATTTTAATTGGGCTTACTGCAACTGAATTATAGTGGTTGAGGAGTCCTAAATACACAGTGGTGTTTGGGTATGCCTAAGATTGCTCATTTGTGTGGTGTTAAGCAGGATGTATTTTTTTTTTTTGTTTAATGTTGAATGGTTTGGGGCTCAGTAAAGAAAGGTTTAACCTATCAGCAATATTAGGTACAAGACACCTCTGTCACCTGGTCAGCATGAGCATATACTTACAACCTAGGTGTTTAACAAGTTAAAAGCCAATTAATCCAATATACTGAATTGCATATTTACAAAACTGGACAGAAATACATAGTTTGCAAATAAGACTTGAAAAGAGTTTATAAAGAAGTATTTGAATAAAGGTTGAAAGTTTTTATCAGTCCAGACTGTCTTTTAGAGAAGCATCAAGTTTAGTTACAGATGATGCTACATTACAGTCTGCTGTATGAAAAAACTTAAGTATCTGGAATGTTCTGGAGGAATGAAATAAAGTGAGTTGTGTTTTTCTTCTGGTAAGTAACCTTTCAGGAAAGATGGGAGCAGAGAGAAACCTGGTACAACAGTGTTTTCTATAAGTAATGCTTTGTGAATATTCAGAAGTGGTAAATACATTTAAACAAAAGAAATATACCATATTAGCAAGCGTGCCAAGACCCCTTTCCTCTAATAAATAACTTATCTTGATGATTTAATACATCTTCTCTTGTTCATCTCTTACTAATTTGAACTTGATTTTTTTTCCCTAAGAAAGATTTTTTGCAGCAGATTCTAATAAAAGAAAGTACAAATCAACATGTTAGATTACATTTAAAAACAAGCAATTTGACAGTAATCCATGCTTTAAGTGACAACATACAAAATATTTGCTGTAAGATAGCTGATGGATCCCATGGGAAATATGAAAGTTAATCGCCTTAGAAGACAAAGCTACAGGCAGGCACAAAAATAAAAGCAGAGATGTATCTTACCTAAAGTAAATAGGTCCAGATGTGCATTTCAACTGTAAAGGCATTAACAATATTTCTTGGCATGTTTTTGCTTACTTAAAAGAAAATGTGCATATGCAGATATTTCATTTGATAAAAATAAAAGTACTGAAATAGGAGTAATGGGGATAAATCTAATAGAAAACAAATTACTCTATAAACTCAAAGTTTCTGGTATTTAGATGAATTGAAATCTATCCTTTTCTTCTCCAGAGTGTTTTTTTTATTTCATCCAACCATTGTTACTATGACAGAATTTAGATGCCTAAATGAAATGTTTATTTCACTTTGCCCAAATTTATTCACAGATGATTACTTTCAGAGGACTATTAACCAAAATAAATCTCAGCAGGGTAAAGACCTTAAACTAGAGAGGTTGATAATCACAGACTTCTTTTTAAAGATACCAGAATTTAGCAACTTTTCTTGTACAAAGAAAACAACAAAAAGGGGTATTAAAATACAGAATGACTTTTCTGAAAATTATTGAAGTGTTCAAAAGTATTTTAACAGTTTACAAGGAAAGCGTCAATTCCTTATAGTCTTTAAAAACATTAATACAATATAAACAATTAAGGCCTTTAAAACACAAAACATTCAGTAGTTGATCTTGTACATGCCATTACAATTAGCATCATAATGAAAAGGATTTCCATCATACACTTTGGTACAAATGATACTGCATGACTAGATTTAATCATGTCATGCTTCTAAAATACAGGTCTTAGAATTTTAATTTTTCTGTTTCCTAGTAAATCTATAGTAGACTCTATTAACTTTTTGATATATATTTCCTGTTAAAACTAGATTTGGAGATACAAGATAAGCTTTAGGTGATTAACAGGCTTACAACTCTATCGCAGCTGAGCAGTTGCATGATTCTGGTGGAAGCATAGCATCTTGAACACATTACTGATCTGCTTCAATAAGTAAATATTTTTGAACTTTTCTAAAAGAACTTCTGGTTTTAAATTTTGTCGTAATGCTATTGAGACAGTTAATATGGTAACAAATATTTGTCCCTGCTGGAGAGTGAGAGGCAATTTCTATATGACTCATTTGAATTTCATCAGTTTGTTTCAGATGTAGTTAACTTCAAGGTTACATGTGTTAAAGGTGATTGTCAAAGGTTGTACATATAAATAGCTATGCATCTGTTCACTTGGTAAGAGATTGACAAAATTTATGAAAACTTCTTTCATTGAAAGAACTTCTTTCATTGAAAGCTGTAATAAGAAAGATGAACCAAAACCATGTCACTTAAAAGGAAAGATGCATCACTTAATGCGGAGCTGGGGGAGAACATATGCTGATAGTATTCTTCTTCTTATGAAGAAAGTAGCTGTAATCATCTCCTATAATGTATTAACATTGTGACTTTTTTATTGTAAGATCTAGTACTGAGCAGGTAGCAACAGATTTAGAAATTACTTTTATAGAAAACGACAAGATACTTTTTGTATTAAGTACCACTAACAAATTTCTTTAGTCTTGACCTGTAGACAGTGATTACACACTGCAGAATATCCGTATAGGAAAAAAATGTTACAAGAAGGGAATATTTGTCAAATATGATCTGATAGCAATCTGAGAACAACTATTAAGTGCTTTCATTTTGCAAGTACAAACTGTACCAAAAGCACAGTCCTGCTTATTTAATGAATGTCTATACTGTAATTATTTGACTAGTCACAGTTTAGCATAATGTAACAGAACTGGCCATTTCAAGAGTTAGCCAAGTATAGGTGGAGAAACACTTGCTACCTATGGTCCCTTTTTTTAATGGATTCTTAAAGGTCAAGCTCTAAGAGAAAGTGTGTTAGAAATCCAGAAAGTGTGTTAGAAATCCAAAAATGCAAGCATACTGATGTCAACTTGTTATATGAAATACAAACATGTAATCATTACGACTGTTTGAGATAAAAATGCAAATTGCTGAAAAAGTAGTTTTAAAAGTCACAGCTAGGTTCATTGGTTCACTGTATCTATCTACAATAGTCTAATACAATCCGCTATTTTTTTTTATTTTTTTTTTACAAGTGAAAGAAGAATTTTGTTTCCAAAGCAGTAATTTTCTTCCTACAGTAAATACAACTCAATTATAAAGTCTAACAAGGCTGCAATTGGCCAAAAAAAAAAAAAAAAAAGCATACTGTTAATAATTCACCTCACATGCAACCTGTTTTAAAGCTTTCAATCTAAAGAACTTCACCAAACCCCAACTGTAAACCGAAACAGTAATTGTACAGCACTTTCTGGTTCTGGTAAACCTGCAATAATAAAACCCTTAAAATTAAGAGACCAGTTGTTGCGCTGGCGCCAAAATACTGAAGAGAAACTAAAGTTACCTTGGAAATAGGTATAAAATGCTGAACGTGCATGCTTTGTACAAAGCTATCAAATCTGAAGACATGGTTACATTCAAAGCTGAGCTTGTTTGTGTTGAAAAAAATACAAAGGATAATCTAACAGTAGCTTTCCTTGGAAAAAAAAAAAAAATGGATTGCTTATTTTGTCCAAGATTTTTCAAAAAATTAATAAGTTACATGACTGGTTTGCATAAGCCTATGCTGAAATGCCATGTTTTAACTTCCTCCTCATGCCTGTGCATTGTAATATGAGGTTGGATTGGACAGACATTTAATTGTAAAAAAATAGCACAAGTGATAGTAGTATTGCAATACTGCTCAGGAAGTTTAGAAGGATCCTAACACATAATGTAGCCACCACTAGTTACTGGAAGATCGCCCTGAACTGTTAGCTGTAGGAATGAACAGTAGAAACCGTAGTTAAAAAAGAATTTAGCATTATATTATTTAGAAATAAATCTGTTCCTAACATTTATTAAATTCCTCCAGTGAAATTTCTAGAGCATACATAGGCTTGTTACTGATGTAGCAGTTTGTTAGTTCTAGAAGGTGATTGCAGCATATATAGGTAATTACAGCATTCTTATACAAAATCAAATACAGATTTTTAAATACTATGTTCCCTATAAACATACTACAAAAGAAGAAAAATATTATGCGTTAAATCATTAAATTTCTTGTTCAGAAACTTTTATGCATTAATATCCCAAGACTGAAAAATCCAGTATTACAAAGAACACTTCAAGGTAGTTGCAAAGCCTATTAGAAAAGCAGTCATCTAATTCTCTGTAATTCTTTCACAGCAAGGAATTGCAACTATAGCATGGACTGAAATAATCATACTAGCTCTATTATAGCTGGTACATGTAATAAATTATAATATGGACTTATGACAGTTACATACTTGGAATTGACATTATTACACGGTGAAGCCCCTATTGTCATGTTCCCCATATTGATTCAGTACTGTTAGTACTGAGCTCTGGATTCTGCCAAGGAGAGTCTGAGTTTGTGAGAGCTAAAGGCACTGTCTCATGAGAGACACTGGTAGATCACTTCCCAAAATTTATGTGTTTCACAGCATGGATCATAGACTGGATGGGACCTAAACTGAAATTATGTTAACACTAAAGGACCTTCTCAAAAGATTAATTAAAGAAATAAAAAACTTACGGAAGACCTTATGTCCCTACCTACTACCAAGATTTATATGCATTTGGCTTTTGGCTTAGCGTTTGGCTATAGCAGACAATGACATTTCACTCACTTTTGGCCCCAGCAAGACTGTAGCAAGACCCCTACCTGGTTCCTTAAATGTGTGACTCAACTAGTGATGAAAGCACTCGGTGCCTTATTTCATGTTTCATCAACACATTTAGAGAAACAGATTCATTTATTTTCATATTGGTACAGCAAATTATTTTTAAAGTATACTGTTTAAACTAAGTTGGTACTTTTGAGTACTGAAGCTCATCTGAAATATTCCTATGGATTTCCCAGACGTGACATTTCGTTGAAAATTCTTTGTGTCAAGCAGGCAAACATGGCATTTTGACTTCTAAAGACAATTAACTAGGTGTTTAAATTTCTTAGCCTCAAAGCACAATGAATTGCTCACTTCAACATACAAATTTTCTTTATGAGCACAAATAATCCTACAAACCAGAAGAGTAACTTTAAAGGCAGTAAAGAACTTTAATGTTTCAGCAAGTTCTCCAGAGGTAACTGTCCAAGTAAAGAAAGAGCTCATAGTGACAAAGCTGACATAATGACCAAAATTAAACAGCAGACAACTGACATTTAATAAAAACGTTTTGAGTTTTTAAGAGGGTCAGAACAGCTAGTTAACCTAGAAGCGTTATGAGAGTGAAGAAGAAGGTATACAGAGATAGACACTGCCAACCCATTACAAAACATGTATGCTGGTCATAGAATGGCCTCTCTTGAAAAGGATCTCAAAGATCATCTAGTTTCAATGCCCCTGCTCTGGGCACTAGACCAGGCTGCCTAGAGCTGCATCAAGCCTGACCTTGATGAGGTTTGGCCAGTACATGCTATGGCTACAGCTATTTATTATGCTACAGTATAATAAATGCTGTATAAAGCATATTTACTATGCTACAGCATAATAAATGAGGGCAGTGAGGCACCGGCACAGGTTGCCCAGAGCAGCTGTGGGTGCCCCATCCCTGGAAGTGTTCAAGGCCAGGCTGGATGGGGCTTTGGGCAGCCTGGGCTGGTGAAAGATGTCCCTTCCCATGGCAGAGGGTTGGAATTACATGATCTTTAAGGTCCCTTCCAACTCAGACCATTCTGGTTGTATGAAAATTGAGGACAAATCCCTAGACCATCTCAAGAAAAGTAGGCAGCATAGAGGTCTTTTATATTCCAGCCTCCTCTACATTTCTCCACCACACCTTCCCCTTCAGAGGAAGTGACAGTTGAGCTTAAATACATAGCTTTTCTACTGGACAACTCTAAGAACAAGCTGCTAACAAGAAGGAGTATGTGGAAACACTATGGAAATTAACATCAAATAGATTTCTGTTTAGATGAATTTGGATGAATGTCATTCATCTCACCAGAACTTTGCATTCAAAATAACACTGCTCCCAGTCTAGTGCTGGTTATGCTTCAAAGACTTACATAACTGCACTAAATCACAAAATAAAACGCCTATGTTTAAGTTGCTGCATTAACATTTGTTGTCATTGGACTATACGAACATTTTTCCATGTCAGATTTTTTCCAAGGTCTTATTCTCACAGCACAGATGGAGAAATAAGAGCATTATAGTGCAACCAAACTAAGGCTTTTTATTTTTGCTTTTTCCTTATATGCTTTCTAACAAGAACGCCAATTAACTTGCATTTGCTGACTTACCTGCTGTTTAAGCTTACATAAAAGTAGACTTCTTAAGGTTGTAAAATGAATACAGTTCTTAATTCATTGTGTTGTATTTAAAGATCTACTTAGTATAAACTTCAGTGATGAATTGTGATAAGCATCCTAATAGTAATGAAAAAACAAGCTCACCTAAGCATAAGCTTTGGGTTATAGGTTATAGACCTATTGTAGCAGGAAAGAGGAACAGTTAAAAGTATATCAACTTCACATTTTACTTTAGTATTTCCTGCTGAATATATCAGAAGATCCAATTTCATGAAGTTAAATTGCCTTTTATTACATCCTGGAAAAAAATTTCACGAATTTCTGTGTACAAGTTTGAAGAAACATTTAACAATAAAGTGAAGTATCAAGCAAGTGCATAGACTGCCTGGTAATTTAATGCAAGTGCATACAGAAGAGCATATGGTTCACTTTCAACTTGAGTGTCTGTGATCCACAAGAAGAGTTCTGTAAAGACAATCTGAACATATACTTTATTCTATTAAGTAGATGACTTGCTACAGAAATTTTTTTTGCATTGTGTTTAAGTGAATTTTCAGGAATGCTAATTTCTTCTCATGTTACAACCTTATTTGGATCTGCTTTGTTGGGCTTCAGATTACACGTAAATGTAACTTAAGTGGTAGATTTGAGCATTTACAAAGTGCCTTTTAGAAAGACATTTAACACTATGGCAGTGCTTGTAGCTTTATTGCATGACTGTAATGCAACAACAAAAACTCTATGATTCTGTCTTTTGTGCTAGCTTTTATCTAGTGGAAAACGAAGTTCTACTCTACTTTTCTGACACTTTCATATACGTTATGTAGGTATTTGTAGCACTTTCATGCTAAATTTTATAAACGGATTTAAAATATAAATCTGTACCTTTTGCCAGAAAAAGAGATTTGAAAAGAGACTGTAAATGAAGTAAATAGAGCCAGAAGTACGTATCATCTTACTAGCGCTCCCTGATTACTTTGACATTGTTTTCCAAGTTCACTACTACAGATAAAAGCAGTTCTATTCAGTTTTTGATATTTTATATTTTGATATTTTTGATATTTTATATATTGGTATTTTTTCAGTTTTGGATATTTTATATACCAACTGTGACAGTTACTTTTGAAATGGTTAGTCACAGTGGGGTGTTAATTAATCTTCCAGACATACGTCATACTGGATATTAAAAAGCTCACCTGCTTATAACTTTTGCCACTATCAAGCTCAACCCATGCAGAACAATGCCCTGAATTTTAGGAATTCTTTATTTTTTCCCCAAAGCTCCGAGACCTGTAATAAAAAAAAAGGATATAAACAGAAAACTGTTTGAATAGCATGCCTGCCATCTCAAATAACCTGAAAACCTTACCCTGTTATTGAAAGGGAAACTGAATTACTGGGGAGTCCAGACTTTGTGATGAGCACTGACATTTAACTTTTCTTCCATTGTGACCAAATAACATTACCATCACTACAGTATATTAGATTTCAGGCGCATCTGTCTGAAAGTTGAAATGCTACATGAATTGTTCTAAATGAGCAAGTATCTCAGGCAAAAAAGATACTCTGAATAGCCACAATGCCTGTTCAAGTTAAAGTTTAAAAAATAATAATTTAAACTGGCAATACTGTCAGTGAAAAACAATAAGATTACAAACACTTAGCTCGACATATTTATTTTTCAAGGGCAATAAATAAATGTAAATACACAAATTTGGAAAAAATCTTAGTAACAGAATGTTTTTAAACAACATTCTGGCTTAAAGTCTTTGTTATTGACACTATTGAAATATTTTCTGATTTGATTAAAGTAGACAAGTCATTATGTTGGTGATCATCCATCACATTAGTTTGAAGAAGTTAGGCTGCTGCAAAGGAAAAAAGAGGTCAGCCTTTGCTTTGACATAGAAAGTTATCTAAACTGCATACATTAAGTGTTAAAATGACTTTTCTGGGCGTGACTTTACTAAAGAATATAGAGAAATCTTTACATTTACAATTTGCATATTAGATAACTACCATTAATAACTTTGTTATTATAAAAAAAAGTGTAACAAAGTTGAAAAACAAAAGAAAAAATTACCATGGAAGAAAAAGGTGATATAAACTGGCCCTTCAGTTAATAAGACGTTCTTCCTTTACAAGTCTAACTTTCCTTCTAGATTCATAGCAGATTTTATGTAATTACTGGTTGCCATCACCGCAGCAGGTCTGCCTGAAATAACTGTAAAGCAGCTATTTACCTGTGGACTTGTGTTTAAACACCCACTCTCTTACAGACGTTCTTCAAACACCTGAAACCAGGAATGTCATATTCTATCCAGCTGCCTTAGCTGTCCTAGACTATTGGATACTAATGCACTTACCCAGGCCTAGAGCACGAATCGTAACTTGTCCAGGAGAAGCAGCCTTTTTCAAAAGTATCTACAAATTGTGAAATACAAATCTTATCAAAAAGGTTCAGCAAGAAGGTACTTCTTATTGACTTAATGGAAATGGAGAAGGATTTGCGGTTCCCTCATAATTCAGTGAATATTCCATTTCTGTACGCTATAAATACTATAAGATGCAACGTGTTTATCTGGTTCCCATAAATTAGAAAATTGTTTCCAAAAACTCTAAATTAGTGATTTAAAACACAAAATATTACACCTGACCACCTTTCTAGACAATCTCAGAGTGCAGCCTAGCTTTTCTCCCACCCTTTGGAAGTGTGCTTTTTAAAGATACATGATCTAATAACAAAAAAGTGTGTAATTACAGTACACTTGCTTAAATACTTAAGTGGACGTGTTAATGTTAAAGGTACTTCTGGGAAAAAAAGGCAGATAGTCATTTTAACTCTGCATTCTTAGAATAAAGATTATTATAGACCTTAGTTTCCTCTCATCATTCACCTATCATATGGAGAGGTCAATAAATAAGAAGTTATCTGGTCCAGTTTACCTACAAGAGGAAAAAATACTAAAAGAAAAAGAAATGACCTATAAAATCACGTGTTTAACCCTGATAACATCTGAGTTGCCATACCCAGTTTATAACTGCAAGAAAAGCAAACAATATTCATCTTGCTCATTAATAAATGCCCCATTTTCTATGACAATTTTTGTATAATCAAGTCATATATTCTTGGGGCAAGAAAGCTGGCCAGGGGGTGCAACAACAGCACTAACGCAGTATAAATCTGGGTTCAAAAAAAATAATAAATGTGCTAAATCCAGAAGCGAGGATATCTGGACACATTGAGGAGGCAGCCCCCATTTGGGCTCTTGTGTTACGGAGACTATACCCAACCTGAGATATAGTTTCTCATCATTAAAGTAACACAGGATTCTGTTGTGCTAGTGTACAGACTTCAGGAAAAAAGTCTTACACAAAACCAATTACCTCCTTTGTTTAGAGTAGAAGATAAAATAGCTTACTAACTGATGTAATAAGTAATGGATGTCACTATGACACAAAACTTGCCATGATCTGTGTGTTCAGCTACAAGGTGCAGTATAACTTATGACTAACTCAAAGCACAGCCGCATCCAACTGTGATTTGGAATTCCATCTCAAGCAGCACACGCTATGACTTTGAAGAAAGTCTGCATGATTGTAACAAAGTCACCCATCCTCTCCTGAAACGTGAACAAAATCCGTGGGGTAATCAGGCACAGGCGGCATGTAACGGGTTTGTCTTCCTTTTTACTCCTTGCTTTTGCTTCTGAGGACATGCACTTGGCTCCAGAATAAATCCATGTTCTGTTACAAGAGAACACAGCTATTCTTCTCTTTTTCTCTCTCTTTCTCTCGAGGCTCTTTACGTTTGCGTTCATTGCTCCCAGATTGTCTTCCACTTGCTAGAGAAGGAGCACCTTGCACCTGCTAAAAAAAAAAAAGCATTTTGAATAAAACAAGCAAAAGTTATTGTAGATGTAAAAATTTGAACTGTTATTTAGTTTGAAGTACACAGAAGTTCAGCTTTAATGCAAACAGCAGCATTCATGTAGAAGGTCTTTCAGAGAAAATTTTCCAAAACCTCCATGCAAACTTATTTCTGAGAAACAAAATTAACTGAAAATATATTTAAAGTCCTATGAGTCTCTTCTATTGTGTTCACATATTTTATTATTGAAGCAACTGATCTGAATTTGTCTTTAAACATTTTCCGGCACTTCTATATTTACTGTACCATTTTTTTCCCAATTTCTTTTTATAAGAACATAATCCACATTTCAGAAGTTGTGTGAAAGTATGTTTTTTGACAGCTGAAATGTGGTGAAGCAGACTTTTTTTTCTGACTAGGAAGCACTTAAGAACTTGGTGAGTTGTAGACAGAAGGCAACAGAAGGTTTGTACATTCAGCATCTATTCTAGCTATTATTCATTCATAGCTGCAAAAGAGGATGCTGTTAAGTCTTATTAAGCAGGTTCCTCAGTTCTTTCCAACTTTTTGCAACCAGCAGAAATTAAATCCCCTTTCACTCTGTTCACATCTTGGTCTTAGAAGTAGTTACTGATGACTGTATGTAAGCAATAAGCAGCAGAAATAACGGAAATTGGAACCATCGAAATTTCTTGTTTCACATTTAGCAACAGTGTCCGTTAAGGGTTCTGAACTGACGCAGGCAATCCAAAGACCTGGCCTTCACACAGATTGCTTTTATTTACAAATATGTGGAGTGTGTGTGTGTTTTGAAAGTCTCCAGCAGGAAAGAACCCCCTGAATCCAGGACAACTTTGTCTCTGGCATACAAAAATCAGTTATATGGCAACTTCTTATATACATGTATCACATTTTCCACACGTTCTGAACACAAATGCTTTTTAAGGGGTGCAGGGAGGAGCAGAGAAGTTGCTGTTAATTTCAGGATGCACAGAACAAAACAGATTCACAAAGTATCATGACTGAAACACACAGAAAGGTAAAACCACAAACTTCCACAACACAAACCAATTTTGACTACTGTTGAAAAGCTCCTATTTGAATGCTATTTTACAATTAATGTAAAATATTTTTAATGCAATCTTTGCAATCTTAAGTAGTAAATCACCCCATCATTCCAACTTAAACAGTACAAATGAAACTTTGATTTAGGTTAGACGCTCTGTGAAGTATTTAAGTGCCAGCAACTGTCATATCTGCACGGTACTGCAAAAGTTGTAGCTCTATTTGTTAAGATTCCTATATTCATCTTGCTACTTGCTCTTCATAATGTAAACAGCATCAGTCTTAACTGTCTGAAACATTTACTAACGTAGATGTGTGTGTGTTAAGTATTAAGTTAATACTCACTAAAACTGGCGATCATCTTCTGTAATGTTTTCTTACCTGGACCTGAGCAGCTGCTTGTTCTTGTTCTTGATAGTACTGAGAAGCTCGCCTGTCCTCCTCTTCCTGAAGCTTCTTTGCTAGCTCTAGATCGCTAATTCCTTCTGGTATCTGTTCCCAGTTAATTTCTTCATTTTGCTGTTCTTGTTGTAGAGACAAAGCCATCAGATAATCCTAAAGAGTAAAGCTGCTTATTAATGCTCTTTCACACAGAAAAGAGCCAAATCATAACAAGTACATTTTTCAGCAAGGGCAGCTACACAGTATCATCCTTTTTCCCCAAGCCTCCATCTTCAAATCTGTCTACTTCAGAGAAGCAAGCAGAAATTCCTTTTCAGAACCTGTTCATAACCTGAGCCACAGAAAGGCAGAAAACTCTACTTTGGCTTTTTTCCCTTCACTGTACCTATGTCACAGCATACAAAACACAAAAGCTAGTTAAAAAAATTACTTTCAGATTTAAATTCCCTTACTTGGACAGCAGCAAAAAAGATAGTGCCCAGCTCATACCCGTTTAAGGTAAAGGTAACAATTTTGATGCTGTCTCATTATTTGCTATTTTTAAGTAAAAATTGGATTTATGTTCATTAGAGCATTTGTTCCCAGTGTACCGAGCTGTGTTGATACCAAATCAATGAGGAACACTCACTCCTAAACCAAGGAGAGAATAATCAAGATAGCTTTGGATATATCCAAACAGACAGACAGCAGTGGCAACTCAAGATTTTACTAGCTCTGTTATCTCTACCACATTATTTATTCTACTAAAAGAGATGTACAGTGTTCAGGTGTTGGCTGTTTTGGTTCTTTTAAAGCATCTGCTTATTCATATATTAAAAAAAATAAAAAATAATAAAAAATAATATTTTTTATTAAAAAAATATTAAAAAGTATTTAAAAAATAACAGTGATTATAAAGATAAATCTTACATTCTAAACAAGCAGAATTTCCAAGTGGTCTTGCTACGAGCTTATGCATTAGCACAAATAGTTCTTGTCTCCGATAGGACTTCCAGAAACTATTACTTATAGTTAGGAATAACATTACCACCATCACATTTTTTTTCTAGTCATTTTTGTGTGAGTACAGATACATACACATCTGTATACACATGACTAAACATAAACAGTATTTACTATAATCACCAGCAAACACAAAAATACAATAGAGAGGCAGAAATCCAGTACTTGATCTATTTGATCCTGCTGCCCTCTGTAGACAGTTTCAGGGTCTGATGGAGGCCGTAGGTGGAATTCAGAATCGCAGAAATTCCCATCACCATCCACATTGTGTAAGCTTTCCCAAACAACTTTCTCTTCTGTAAGAAAACCCTGGTCTGTCACCAGCAGGTAAAGTTGACCCTATGCAGAAGAATAAAGAAAGCCTGTAAAATTATGAAAATGCTTTTTCGGTCTGATGTATGGTTATGATAAATGACCCCCTAGCAACTGTTGCACTCCAGTAAAACATTCATTTAGATTTTTTTTGGTGAGTTTTAAATTTAAATGAATCCACATACAGCATTAGAAGACCAGGTATGAGTATTCATTGTTAATATAACCACATTTAATTTCTGTACATCTTAGTTTTTTCATTATACAAAGGTGAATATTAAATAAAATTTGATATAAAGAAATGAGCATAACACCTTGATGACTCCTTGGAAACAAACCTGAAGTACTTCCCTGGGGAAACGTATGTCTGAGTTTGGCATAGTTAAAGGCAGTATATATATACAGCTTGTTAAAAACATTTAAATATTTAGCATCTTTCATGGTAAGTGCACAGTTTTTGTTCAGTGCAAACATTGTTTTACTCTGAATCAAATGGTGTCTATTTAAATAATAATAAAATCTCTAGAACATTCAGGTAGATTAGATCAATCTCAAAATAACAACACACATTCTCATCAACATAAAACCCTTTCATAAAATTAAAAGGTTCAGATCCAGAAGTCCAAGAGAACATTTACACCTTAAAGTCCTTAAAGGATGAGGCTTAAAATGTTTGTCTTTCACATGTCAAGCTCTTGGACAAGTGTTTGACTTTCCTCTTCAGTTTTCTAAACCACTGGAAACTTGGTAATTAGCCTCAGAACAAGTAGTTTAAAAGCATTATTTTTAATCACTTCATCTCCCCATGAAATTAACACAGGAAAAGGAGGCCTTGTTACAAGTAGCATCACCTGCAGCCTACATCTATTAGTATTTCAGAAGGTTTTTTGTGCAAACCGGAAGAACTAACTGGGTTGTTCTGTAGAACAATTTTGCTTTAACTATGGCAAATTCAGACTTCTTTTTCCCCAAGCAAAAAAATGCAGGTTTTGCTACAAAATGTATTTTCTAGTTGAACAAAAGCCCATGTGGAGTATCAAAACAGAAATCCCACATTTATTTATAAACCTGGAGAGCATTATTGCAATATGCATACTCTAAAATCAAATCCCTTGGCAGTTTTCAGGAAGAAAACTACCAGGTTGTATCACAGTCACATCAGTGGGAAAAACTTTCCAACTGAACTAAGACGTTCTTAAACTGATCCCCTCTTTACAGCCCTGCTTTTCCTTGATCTAGGCAATTATCATTTGACATATTTAGTAGCTGTGTAATGAAAAGCAAAGGCATAAAGAAAACAACAGCCTTTAACTGCTGAAAATGATTACTGTATAGTCACAAGAGCCAAGACTATTAATATCCAATTAAAGAGACAGGAAATAGGGAAATAGACTAAATGAGTACTTGGGCAAATGGATAAATCAGATACTTATTCCCTTTTGTTGTTATAACTGAACTACCATTAACACTTTCCATACTTTACCATATTTGCTTTTATCTTATATGAAATTATGGATTTTTGTAATGCCACAATTTAATATCAAAATAGTACTTGAACTTTTCCAAATTACACAAGACAACTTCATATTGTATCATGCAGTTATCATTCAACTCTTCAACGAGTAACAGTGAAGTATTAATTATCCAAGACTATATTAAATAGCCTAAAGTGGATAAATGAACTGATGCTCTATTCTGAAATAAAATCTGTGAAACTTCAGTTACATTGTAATATCACCTCAGTAGCTTTACAAATAGGAAACTGAAGTCTTCAGAGGAAGATTTCTTCAGAACTTTTTATATTAATTTCTGAAAAAATGCATTGCCACCATTCTATTATTGCTACTTTATTACTCAACTTCCATCATTGAAGTGAATGATGCATCTAAAATTGAAAAACTATTAAATGTACCCTTTCCATTTGACACTCACTGAGTGAGGAATTTTTAAAAAAAGGCCAAGTAAAAATCACATTCCTGCCTGAAGATTATCATTTTAGAGGTGTCTATGTTGCATTGAACAGGGATATTTCAAAATAACAAATATTTTGAATAAAGTAGCAGACCAAATTAAAAAGTTTTCTTCCTTTCACTTATTCTCTTGTTCATAAGTCATTTTTTAAAAAAATAACAAATATTTTAAAAAGCATTCCCATACAAACAACTTCTCACTTATTGTTTATCTCAAAGCCCAAATTATTATCTTCATCCCTATAACTAGCATAGAATTACCTTTTACAGGTCAGCTACTAGTGTTAATAAATGTTTAGATTTAATAAATTGTTTTACAGTATGAAACAACACTGACACTTTCCCAGTCTATGGCAGGTATTCAAAATTGTTATTATGAACATACAACATTACATTTCTGATGGTTCAAGATGCACTTAATATTAAAAAAAATAAAAAGAGAATTTCAAACCTACTTTTTTACTTTTAAGTTAGTAATGCAAGAAAAATAAAAAGAAAGTTTGCAAGGAGTCACTCTACTTCCCTTCCTTATATGGAACAAATTCTTTTACTATACATGCAAAAATTTTGGAATTCAGGGTACTGGGCTGTTTCTCCATGTTTTCACATAACTCATTTCAATAACACAGCCCTTTAAAGTAAGTAATCCAACAGTGCAATGCTCCTCTAAACTCAGTATACAATTGGGTAAAGTATTGGCAGCGTTGGTAAATGTTTTTAAATTGATAATGTGTAAAATAATGACAAATATTGCAAATTCTTTGAACTAAAGATGTAAGAACTAGGAAGGTCTGATTATATGCAGAAAGGATGTTACCAGAGTCTACAACTCCCCAGTTAAAATATCTACAATACAATATCCCTGTATTAAAATATCTGCAAGATAATACCTTATTGAGCAGTTATAGCTAAATGCATATTATAACAAAATAAATTTAAAGACAGAAAACATGAATTACCTCTAAAACAATCTCATCAGATAGGATGTGGAAAAAACTAATGTGCAACTTAAAAAAAAATTGCTCAACCCAGCACCACAAATAATAATTGCTCAATCACAATCATATAATTGTTATGTGGCACCAGTACAGAGCAGAAGAAAGCCTATTTGTTCCTACCCTAAAGTTTTATGTCTTCATCTTTTTGACATATGTTGCATCTTCAGTTCTCATAATTGATGGGCATTTCTCCATAACACAGCTACTGCTGACTACTGCTAGAACTCTGAAATAAAAGCAAACCCATTAAAAATCTACAGAGCTAGCATTAAATCTAGTAAAAGAGTAAAGCAGTTGAGAAATCTCAACTCTGACGACAATGCATTTAGCACTCATGAGTATCCTGGTGTACAAAGATTTTGGATAGCTAATATTGGCTAAAAACCCAAGTCAAATCCGTTTCTGACTTCCTTGATAAACAAGAATATAGTTAGTCATACAGCTACTGCAAGTAACTAGGAAATAGATGGAAAGGTTACTGCTAACTTTTTAAAATAAATTAATGAAGAATTTTTCTTTATTAAGACAGTTTCTTGATATCATATATCCTGTAACATACAACACACCAGATATCATTGGAAACTGATAACATGGAAACCGAACACTAACTGGAAGTGAGGTCCTAATGATTATGAAACATTTCTGACCCATATTCCAAAACTTCTCATGTCAGAGGTCTAAAACTTCTCAAAACGGAGAAGATTGGGTTACAAAACAATAGCAACTTTGAAGAATTAAAATATACCATGACATTCATTGAACGTATTTAATACAAAAAAAAAAATATTTTATGTATGAAAGCTACAGTACAAAAGTGAAGCATTTAAAAATCTGATTCCAGGATTTACTAGTATTATATCTAGAATACACTCTAAATTAAAAAACGTTTCCTGTATGGCCTCACATGACAAACCAATTATTCCAAAAGGTAGATTTAGGAAAATAAAGAGAAGCAAAACAATAACTCTAAAAATGGTAACATAAATGAGCTTCTTCATCATGGAACATAACTATTAGTTTTGCTCCAAAATAAATACATATACATACATACATATATATATTTAATTTATTTTTTAATTGGTTAGGGGGAAGGAAGGGAAGAGAAAGATACTTTTACCACTTTTATTGCTTCAAGAGCATCATTGACTTAAAACTAATTATAGGCATGGATCTAAGAAGTTAGTAGAAGACAGTTGTGTTACTTCCTTGAAGAGTTAATGCACTCTTTAAAAGCATGTGTCAGATCTTTAGGTCAGTTTATGAGCAGTTATTCAGTTATAAATACCAAAGATAAGCATAAAAACAGTCAAGTTTAACAGATGGGGGGGGGAAAGGGCTAGTACTGCCAAATGGAAGAGTTTTCTTCACATATGAGGTCACCAAATAATAATAATAATAATAATAAAGTAATCTCTGCATTTTTGTATGCTGCACATACCTTTTTTTTTTTTTTTTAACCATTTTTAGCATTATTAGATGTCCATGGAATTAGTCTTATTTTAAAAAAAAGCTAACCAACATATAATTTCAATAATCGTATACAAATGCAAGAACTCGTTATACTTACATTTGAGAGAAATATCTAACTACATGTATGATTTTATATTGTAATCCTAGGAAGAATCTACTTCAAAATACGTGATTTTATCACTGGAAAGAAGAGAACGATTAAATCTTAGGAAGCAGTTTTATTGCAACCTGTTCTGCCTAACACTCAGATATGTAGAAATACACAATCACCTTAGAGGCAAAGTTGTGTTAAAAACAAGTGTTCCATAAGTGATTATAAACTTGCCTAAGCCAGATTTTACAGTCCATGGAAAAAGGAGTGTCAGAAAGAATCAAATTGTCACCTGCTTTTAGCGTTCTGCAGTACTCCTTTCACAGTTCTCAGCATTTTGTCTCCTCATCTTCAGACTCAATTGCTTCCCTAACAAAGGGAACTGATATTATGGCTCATCTTAACTTCCCCAGATATTCCGTATTCTGAACACCAGGATACATGTATGGAGCTACTCACATCCTGGTCCAAATAAAAGAAAATTCCACATCCTCGGGAACAAGAAATTAAATGAATCCATTAACCTTACCCTTGCCAATTACGTACCTAAGTAAATTTTAAACCATGTAAGAAAACTACATCATTACACTTAACCACAAAAAGAGTTAACACAAGAAACAAACTGAACATAAAGGGAAAAGTTACAGTATGATTTAAAGTGATAATAGATCCTCATATCTAAGACAGCAATCGATACATTGCAAGTAGCATTCGCGATAGACCTTACGTTCATCATAACCCATCCTTGCTTAACAGCAACAAACTGGAATTTATTTCTTTTTCAAGACAGGGAAAACCAAGATTTCCTTTGAAATGCAAACAAAACCCACAGAATTAAGAACAATAAAAACACTGAATATACCTTGTATTTGGTCATAGTGCTAAAATGGTTATTCCTGAAGAACACGCAGAGCTCTCCTTCCTGGACAGCTGAAGTCAATTCACACAGCCCATGGTATGTCAACTGTGTAGCTGTGTTATTTAGAAATTGCTCAGCTACAAATCCTACAAAAGCAATACATGCTGTTATGGGTCTGTTACATGCTTCTAAACATATAAATACCTGGTAATGTTCCCTGCCCCACTTTAGGTCAAGTAAGCAAAAATATTTGCTTTTTGTTAGTGATGACACTAACAGAAAAAAAGAAAGTGAAATCCCTACAAATTCTTTATCTCTTTTGTCTTGCTAAGGTTGAGTTAAAAGCAAGTTTAACCTAAGCTTAACCTAGAGACCCAGGGTTATATCTGCTGGTAGTGGAATGTGAACACTGTTCATTATATACAGCTGGTCTAATGCCAAGAAATACAGGAAAAGAAAGGGGCTGTGTTTTGTCTTCACCACAGTACTGTAAGACTGCTAACTCTCTGCACTGGGTAAGCAGGTGGCTCTGAATGCTGAGGCTGCATTCACTGCTCAGTAACTAACCCCCGTAAATGTGGGCCAAACAAAAAAAATAAGACGAGATACCATTAGGATAAGCAAATAAAACCTTAAGAATTCTTCCAAAAACTAAAACATACATCCTTTAACTATAGAGTAACAATAAAAGGGGATATCCTCTTCTTTGATTTGTAAAGACCTGCAATCACCTTACCTGTGTGTCAATTTGAATGCAACAATTAAATTATCCCCCCCCCCCCAGTTTCCTCCCTACGAAGGTGCCCCTTTACTATGACAAATCTAAGGGAACACATTTGGAAAGAAGAAAACTAATAGAAAGATTAAAAAAAAAACAAAAACTGAGCATTGTAAATAACCCTCTCCTGTTTAGAAGTGCTGTATCCACTTCTGGTATCACTGAGTTTTTGTATGTCATCATGTAGTATATAATTATCATCCCCTATAATTATTTTATAAGGAGCCACGTTGAAATCTGAATGTTGCCCATATTACATTTTTATAAAAGAAAGTTATATCCATCTTTTTAAAAGGCACATTTCATATATCGAGAGAACAATGTTGATCCTTGTTTTAGAAATTGCATCAGATAAGTTAAGATGAGCACAATGCTGACTGTCTGCCCAGGGGAAGTAGATAGCATGCAGCTCACCACACCTATATTGCTACATACCATGACCCACACTCAAAGTAAGAAGTTAAGATTCAATAGGGCAGATAATTAGATAAAGAACAGAAAAAAAGTTACCCACCTTCACTAACCAGTTCACTGTTGTCAGACTGTTTACAAGAAATTATCTTCTCCACTAGCTGATTGTAACTGCAGTTACCAACTGCTTTCACTATATCAGCAACCTGGAGCAGGAGGGAACAGGAGAACTTATCTTTGTGAAGAACGGAACAAAACTAAGCTTAAAAAAATTTCTTATGAATAATTAGTCAAAGTTTCAACAAATAGAGAACGTTATCCCCCTAAGAATAGTAGGCCAAAAAGCTTTACACCAGACTGTTAAACATCTTTGCAGTCTCACATCCCATTTTGGATCCCTCAAGATAAAACTTAACATCAAAAGCTGTTGCTAACCTGGAGGGAAGAGAGTATGGGATGCAGTTTGTAACAGAGACATTCTCCCTTCCAGTTACTTCTCCATTATGGTGTTTACAGCTCAAGTTACAGAACCCCCTAGGATTCAGGTAAATGCTATCATCTTGAATATATGTTATACACATCAATATTGTTTTCTTTGTAAGCATCATACTTCATTAGAAAAATGGGTACTTCTAAAAATCAGATTTTATAGGATTTCACCTCATGAATAGCCACACAGAAATGTAAATAACTATAATTTCAGTGAGTTTATAATCTTTGAACAGCTATCGTTTAGGAATCTTAACATAAAGCATCATTAAAAGACATTGTTGATACACTGAGTTTCAGAACTACAGTTACAAATTGTGATCTGCTAAGGTATAAGCCATGTAGGTCACACCAAAATCATGCATCCTTGGACAGAGTCCATTTGCCTATAACAATCTCTTCTTGATTGGCACCATTACGCTAAATTGTAACAAAGCTACTTTCCAATAAAGAAAGGGGAATAAGAGAATAGTAGCTTTCATGAACAAGGCATAAGGAAAAAAAATAAAAGTCTCAGAGGCAGATTATTCCAGACAAACTCCTCAGTTTCACCTGAAGTAAACAGTATCATTTTTACTGTTTATTTATTAAATAACACCTGAATATCATGAAAATTAAAAAAAAAAAAAAAGTTTTACATTTGTGAAAGATGCAGTTCTCCATAATTGGTTCTAAAGTCCTCAGTTCTCAAAAGATGGTACCGGTAGATGTAAACCAGAGGTAAACAGGAGAGAAAAGTAACCTTGCATTCCTTCCAAGTGTTCTCTCTTGAGCTTTCAAAAACAGTAACCCGTACATTGTATCTGGCAACTCCCTATGTCCCTCAGAACAAAAACTCTCATTTACACCGTTGTGATTTCAGTGTAGTGGGTTTGGAATGTTAGCTTCAACAAATACCTAACCTCTGCAAAGTTACTGTAGTGAAAAACAAGTACAGTCTAGATTCACTCCTCTAAGGAAAATAGTGTTTTTGTTGTTGTTGTTGTTGTTGTTTTTTTACAAGATTTAAGAACATCCATGACGATGTTTATTATTATTGACTGCAGTTAAAATTCTGAAACATCTCTCCTACCCCCAGTAAAATCTGGGTAACTTATTTTCTCTTGGAGTTATATGGAAAAAGAAAAAAAAAAAAAAAAAGTTACCTGGGGATCCACTAACCATCCATGGTACAAAGGGATATCAAGAAGATCAAACACGATGCATTCAGGTGTGTATTCAAATACTCGTACACCTGTAAATTTCACGTTGACATCCAGACCTGTCTGTAACTTATGTAGAATTGCCATTGCATCACTCATATTCTGACAATAGAAAGAAAAGAAAACAGATGACCAACTAGAGCTTTGTACGCTTGGTCATTACCTTTGTAATCTTTCATCACATAGTGCTCATCAACTCAATATTTCTTAAAAAAAATAGAAAAGGAGAAATTAGCTAGAAAACTGCTTCAACACATTCACATTATTCATGCCACTGCCAAGTGCACACTTAAATGCAAGTTTATCCGATTGCATTTGTATATAAAATGCTTATTTGGAAGGAAGCAGTGTTGCTGTTTGTATCATCACGGTATATAGCGTCTCTCTGGTCACGGACCAAAACACTGTAATTTTGATGTCTGAATGATGAAGTTCACACTCACTAAGCCACACTTGCCACAAGGACAAAAAAAAGACATAGCTTAGAAGCCTGTGGCATTTTCTACCAAGCGAAAAGAATCTGCAAAGAATATCTTCAGAAAGTACTTCAGTGTTGGCAAGAGATTCAGGGAAACAGTTTTTTGTTTGCTTGGTTTTGCAACATTTGTTGCTTAAGAGAAATTCAGGATTGCAACAATGGTTAAAAAGGCACAACAAAAAAAGAGAAATACAGATCAGAAATGAAATAAACAAGATTCACAGACTAAGCCCACTGGTCGCGAAAGACAGTTGCCTCTGTCTTCTTTTAATAAGAAAGTTAATGGCAAAACAACAACTAATGGGCTCAATAAGGGAAGACAAAAATGTAAATAAATGACTATGTATTGGATGAGTAATGAGGAAACTATTAAAGAGCCAGATAGGCTAACAAGGTGTACGTGGGGTGTGTAGAGATGACATTTCATCACTTCAGAAGCAATTTGCTGAATTCCAAATTACTGGCTTCATTAAATAGTAAAATAACCAATACATTGATTTGAACATTTGTTTCGGCAGCACATTAAAAGACAAATTAACAGATTGATAATTAATAGGGCAGGATGCCAACACAAGCCTGTATATTAGAACATAAGGCAGATCTTAGTATTTTTAAGAAGTCATTCCATGCATCTTGTAACTTGGTATTCTAAAGAATATACACATTTCTTCAATGTTGTAAGAAGAAAATTATTGTTTTAGGCAGAGTATTAACTGTGTGACATGATAAACACAAAACTATGAGTAACACCAAGACTTAGTTGCAATGCTTCTGAAATGTAATAATTTTATAAGACTCAGTTACCTAATTTCTTTTTCCCTCTCATGTAGTATCACAAGTGCATCTACAGGCATGTTTGAATGGAATGTAGAATACTCCTAGAACGGGAGGTTTCTTTAAAATTGTACAGTTACATATCTACCAAAAAGATTTGTGACATTTACTAAGTTAATACATATATTTAGCACAAGAAAGCCACAGAGGTTGTAGTTTTACCAGGTATATAATTTTCTTCAACCTCCTGTAACTTGATTACTGCTATAATCTCTAACAGCGTAGCATTTTGTGGGGAAAAAAAAACTTGACACAAGCCGTATTTTGGAAGATTCTTAAAAGAATCCATTCAATCTTCATTCTAATTTAAATCATCCCAAGATACTTCTGTTTTCAGCGCTGAACATTAGCAAGAAAAGACAACCTAACAATAAAGAGAACTAGCTTGAAATACTTAAATTCAAATCTCTTTTTTTTCCCCCCCACAAGTAATCAAAAAGAAACAGCTGTGATCACAGAGCTTGAAACATTTGCTCCAAGATACATATATACATCAATATTTTTGGAAAAGAATAACATTTTCTTTTAATGTAGAAAGACTTCTGTGATAAAACAGCAGTCAGTGCAAATAATATTGCCTTGTATAATATGGAATCAACCTCTTTTTGTCCATCAACACTTAAAAACAGATCTAGTTTCATCTGTATCATCAGTGAAAGACTAGCAGAGACCACAAAATGGAGCATGCTGAAGAATGCAAAATAGAAGACTTCAAAGAGCAACCACCCTGTTACACACTTCCATGTGTATTTCCATGTTATTCTTCCTCAATATGAAAGATATTCTTTTGTTACATTCATTGCAAGAGGAAAAGCAATAGTTTCTTGCGTTAACAGATAGGAAATTTTTCTTCACTAATAAATACTTACAAATAATACTCTACATCAAGCCTAGAGAAAAGGGAAAACTACTACTAACAGTATGCTTCTGGTTCTTAACGAAATCAGTAAACCTTAAGTGAGGAAAAAAAATAGTACTTTTTAGTATCTTACATAAGCAATTGTATTTTAGGAGCAGCTTCTTACCTGCTCATAATTTAAACGCTGAATTTCAGATATCTCTTTCGGTTTTGCATCAAGAATATAATCTCCTAAAAAAGCAAAAATATAGTTTATTCAACATTTCTTTGAACACTTCTTACTGAAACTAACTGATCATAAATATAACCATTTAAGCTTTCTATTAAATGAGATGACATTGTTTTATAGCCTGAATTATAAGTACAAAGTAAAACAAAAATATATTTTAAATACTAAGGTCATGTATTGAGAAGTGAAATTCAAATGTCACTACTAAAACAGCATTCCATAATCACTTAGAGTATCATGCCAGCCTCTTAATTATTTACCTTCCCTCTGTGCCTTGATTCATAGAAAGTCAAAACTGTTCACAATAAAACATGCAATTGCATAATACAATTTAAGAATTGCAACTGCTCATCCTGACTGACACTATTTACATTTTAGAATATGTTTCCATACACTAATAATTCTGACAGGCCAGTATTCCATCTGTGTCTACAACATAAAGGTTATTAATCAGTTAATCAAGACACAGGGGTACAAGTTTCGCAAAAATTTTAGTGACCATAAAAATGGTGACCAAAAATTTTAGCCTCCATAACCTACCTCACCCAGAATTTTCTATTTTATTTCTATGCTTTTCATTTTTATTCCTTTGTTTCATTCCTAAAAAATATGGTTCTACACAAAGAAGTTCTATAGATTTAATAAAAGTATCATCATAGGTTTCTTATTTTATCACCTCTTCACATTGTTCAATATGGTTGAGGGGCTTTTCTTTTTTTTTTTTTTTAATTCTTTTTAAGCTGTAGGAGAACAATTTGGCAACTGCTAATCCTGTTGACTAAACAGGAATCTAAATGATCTAAGAAAGTGATTTTGAGATTCAATTTAATAAAATAATTCCAGAAGGTAATATGTCTTCAAGACAGAAGACACTTCAAGGCACACGTTTAGCCAACTGTGATTAGGCAGTGAGTTCAGATAGCATTGTTCTATCAATACAATTAGAAAAAAGTGTTTAGGCACAGGAAATTAGAGTTCTTAGAAGATATTGGTGTGTTTTTTTTTTTCCAAGTTAATTACTTAACTACTTTTTCTGCTATTGGAATACTCATCATTAGGCTTTTGAGAAGCTTTCTTTACAAACAAAAAGAAAGAAAATATAGTAAGTTTTTCTTCTGCTTCAGAATACCAAATCTAGTTAGTATATTAAGCTTAAATGTTTTACATTTGTTAGGCTACAAAGGCAAGGAACTGCGGTGCATATAACTTAAGAACTAGGGCAAATGCACTTGTAACATCTGGATCACTCTGAGCTGTTGAAGTTAGACTTGTCAGATGGAAACAGCTGCAGTTTTGCCGAAGACTGAATCTGGTAATGGAACAGTGCCCACAAATGAGACCCCAGTCACCATGACAACTAAATTCATTTTTCATGTTATTTTAATTGGGTCAAGGATTATAGTTACTGCTGACAATTAAAAGCATAATTGACTTGTTCCATTCTGTGGACTGTAACAAAACATTAAAAGACATGAATAAGTTTAAATCTACCAACACACTGGCATACTAAACTGCATCAACTGCATTATTAGGCTAACAACTTAGGAAAACAGTAGAGAAGACTTAAAACTGTTGAGGAAAAACATGTGTTACTGAACAGCATGAGTGATTTTCTTAAAATATGTATTCAAGTAAAGCTGAATAAAAAATGTTAGTAAATAACACAGTCCTGCTATCCTACTACTCACTAAGAAGTATAACATCTAAGCAAAAACTATCTATTGTTAGTAATTACTAACCTAAATATTCCATCAGCTGTTCAGCCGTTATGATTTCCATCATCGGCGGCAGCTTAACCTGTGAAAGTAAGAGTATATTCTCTTTAGAATTTCAAAACAATGCAGATTAGGAAGTATTAATAAGGTATTTCTAGCCTGAAGTCTTCTGATCACATTTGGCTCACCAATTTGTAAGACCATTAGCCTAGCAGGACTTCTACTAAAGAAAAGCTATAAGAGGATAAGGTCTCACATCATTTTTTAGAGAAACCACATGAACACAGTACTTTCTTTCACTTGCAGCTCTGTCCTAGTGCTCCCTTCTCCCACCAAAACCTTTCACCAGCATCCCCCTCAACTTCACAGCAGTTTACACTGCTCACCATAGCTCAGCTGCAAGCATGCAGAAAGAACAGTCTGAGAAATGTAGCCACGCTTAGTTTAAAAACAAAAAACAACAACACAAAACCTACTTCTTTATATCTCTTAACTGGTCTTAACTCAAAAGTTCCAGTGAACAGACATGAGGCTGTAGAAAATCTGGGGGTAGCTGCTGCTGAGACAGGGAAGACAAGACTCACACAGGTTTGAGGAAATGACCTCCCTGCCTCTCAATCCCATGCTCACGTTTCAAGGGTTCGGTTTAACTCCATACAGAAAGACCAAATACACACAACTCAGTGTGAAGCTTCCATTCTCCCCGATCCATTCCTGTCACCATCACATACTACAACTAACCACCCTGGCAGCTGTCAGGACCAAAAACTTCTTAGATAGTCATCTCCTCCATCCAGCATCCTGGGTGAAGGCCTTGGTTGCTCACTCCCATTTACATATTTTCCTACAATAAAAGCCCAAGCACAGACTCACACAAAACCATGCTTCTGACAGTCTGAAGGAGTAACACAGGAGTCTTCTGGTTTTTTAAACTTTCTCATCAGTTTTTCATCTTGTCCTCTCTTCCACATCTTACTAGAGAAAGTCAAGAAAGTCTGGTATTTGAGTATTAGGAGATGTATATACACACATATATATATTAATCCAATTCCTCAACACTGATCACCATTCTCCACCAGACAGAGGCTTACAGTACTATCAGGGATCTGGGGAAGGATGAGAATAAAAGCATGAACATGGAAGGCATTGGAGTTAAAGGTTGGGGGGCTCTAAATTGATAGTAAAGCAGGAAATTAGTGAAGCATAAGTTTGCAAGAATGTTTAATTAGTTCTGCTACTTACCAAAAAAAAAAAAAAGGCAAAAAAAAATTAAAAGTATATGAATTAAACAAGAAAAGAATCAGTCACACATTCATAAGCGCATGATTTTTTGAAAGCATCTTTTAAACAAGCAGCGACTGATTGTAACTTACAAAATGCCTTAACCTCTTCCCCATACTTTTCTAAGTTTCACTAACACTATGTATGTTAAAGGTTTCCAGAAACTTTGATCTTGTTCATAATATTCCTACTGAGCGTGCATAAACACAAAGTATTTTTCCACAGAGATAACAGGACTAAAGGCTTAAAAAGCTGATTCTTACACATTCAGTTCTGAGCTGGCAGCAGTTAAACCCGAGCAACTATTAGCTGTGCACAGCCCTGATCCAGCCTGAGCTGGGGCTGGGTCACTACTGCTCCTAGGGCATATCTAACAGCACAAAACAGAATGAATTAACCTACCTAAACCCAAAACGGTTCTGGGATTACAAACAGTACAGTTGTATCAACACCACATCAAGAAAAATTATCATGCTACTTCAACTATTAGCAGGACTAATGTTATGATTCCTTCAGGACTGAAGATAGCTTGTTTGTTTTTTAAACACATGCATCAGCTCAGCCAGCATTACTTGGGGATTTCTGTTCTGTGTCAATTTTGAGAATCTAGAAGCATGCCTACATTACAAACAGCAGCTATAAAGCGTAATTACTTGGTTTGCCCACACTTAAACATGGCATAAATATATTACTGTTTCAGACGTCATGGATTATAGGATGTATTTGTTTTATTGGTTAATAAATCTCAATTTTCCCTCAAATTGTAGTGGTTAGGAATTTATTTGATTTTTAACTGAAGAACTAAATCAAAGTAATTTTGCTCGTATCTGCAGAATCTCCCAGTCAGATGTTTTAACAAGTTAAATACCAAAATTAACTGCTTAAGTAAATGCTAAACAAAGATAACAGATTAGTTTACAGCATTATTTTAGTCATTGCATGTTTCATGAGACCTAGATCACACCTTTACAGTGGGCTAATTGGGTTGCAACAGTCATGAGTACCAGAACTGACTTGATACACAGAAAACACGACATTTCCTAACTGTTCAGGGCTTCACTGCGAGCGCTTAAACTACAGGAAAGACAACACAACAAAGAGGAAAAAGGAAAGAAAAATACCTTAAAACTTAAGTGGGGAGACAAAAATCACACAGAACCACAGCCATTCTCCACATAAATCAACAGAAGAAAACAACGTAAGCAGTAGTTGTGAAAGCTGTTGTCCACAACAGTTCTTTGGAGGGACAGAAAATTTACAAATACATGCCAAGATTTTACATTACTTTCACATTTTAGGAAAAATGCATTTCCTCAGCTCCCACCCAGTTCCGGTACCCTTTTACTGCTGTTTCTTTGTCTTCCTCCCTAATCTCTCCCCCAGCCTTGCCTAGTTTTCATTCTAGCTTCCTTCCAATCCTCCCGAGTGGGAAAAAAAATCTTTCTTAACCAACTACGTTAGGTACAGTTGAGAGACTTTTGCAGTTAAAAAACAGTTGGTAAACAAATTTTCATACTGAACAGTTTGTTTGGCAAAACCTATGCCGTTTCTATGCAATTGACTACAAGTTGGAAAATGAAATAATACTGACTTGAGATAATTCCAACTGTATTCTCCAACACTTCAGAAGGGTCTAAAAAAATAAGTAATATAGCTCTGCACTGAAACTAATGCTTCTGTAAATACTATGTATATAGAAAGGGACCATAAACATTTCTAATTGCCTATTATTCATAGTCTCAAAACATACTTATTTACAGCATGCAACTCTCTCAATTCAGTGTTCTGGAAGAGGTAAGGGTAGCTTCAACCTGCGCCAGCAAGAGATGATGAATATCTCCTGCAAACACATACCTCTTGCCTTGCAGGAAAAGCTTCATAAACTCAGACTGATAGTATGTGTTATCGCCTGGTAATCTCACATCTCCCCTCTCCAACGGGGTTCCTTCAGTCCCTTAGAACAGGCTTCCTGTCCTGGAAAATGCACAAGTATAGGCCCATTGATCTGCAAGCTCAACTCATCTCACAGATGCAGAGGAAAGCTGCCAAGGCCTCTGCTGAGCATTCATCAGAAACTCACTGGCAACTCATCTTAGAAGCTGAGCAAGTTCATCTGAGCAATCTGTGCAAATTCTGGCCGTAAGAAGGTTTAGCTCAGTAAAAAGGAAAAGCAGAACACATGTCACGAGCCAATGCCAGACCTCAAACTAGGCACTGCCACTGCAGACTCCAACAAACCAAATGGATATCAGCAGGAGCACACTGTACTCAGCTCCTCTGAGAAACAGGCCATTTTTACAAGAACTTAAAGCTAAAAATTTCCAACTAGCATTTTTTTTTACTCTCTCTCCTCTGCACCTCAGTTTGGATACACCTAAGCATCAGTGGTTATATAACATTCATTTACAGAACTGTTATAGTCAGCTAAAAAGGTAGTTCATGGAGTTCTGAAAGTTACCAACAATTCCGTAGAACTAGGCATGCAGGTAATGTCGCTCCTAAAACCTTCCATTTGTTAAGAGGGCTGTGATCTACAAAACTTTTAAAGATGATGTCAATATATACTACTAGAATTGATCTCCTACATAAGCACTTGTAAGAACAAGATACTCCTTATGTATTAATATATTTAATATTAGTGTTTTATATTTCTATTTAAATATGTTTTCCCTTAGGCTTATTTTATGTTCCTTTATGATTTGTGTTCTGTGTTGCCTATTTCAGATCTGTAGTTTCTGTGCTTTCTGTTAAAGTTTGCAGACTTCATTGGCTACATGACATCACTCCTACCTGAGGAGCTCACAACAGAACTACATGGCACATTTACTGCTCTCAGCATCCAGCAATCACCATACATAAGGGCTATTCCACAACCCCACACAAAATTGCAGTTTAAGACAATGCCAGAAGCTATCAGAAAGCAATGAGTGGACTACATCTAACAAATATCACAAAAGGCACTTAGAAAAGCAAGCTTTGCATTGCTAGCTCAAGTACATAGTAAGCCACAGTCCTGAAGGAAAACCGAGCAGTCTGCAATCTTAAGCAAGCTGAAAGACTGTATCCAAAGCTGCTCTGTATCAGAAAACTCATGCTTCCACATACATTTTATATGCTTATTTCAATACTCTACTTCTGTTTTCATTTCATGATTTTCATGGAAAGCCATTTTTCATTTTGTTTTCATTCATGATTCTATGATTTCCATCACAGAAGCCTAAATGGTTTCCATGTTGTTTAGCACAATGGTTACTTTTCATACTGCTCACACTGCTTTTGTTTTCCTTTGATTTAGAATATTTCTGTAACTTCTTTTTAAGAACTCCTCAGCTCTATCTCCTAAAGGCTATGCAGGCAGTCTGCAGAAACAAAAGAAAAGCAATGATAAATGTAACATTTGAAATTACAACTTGTACAATCTGCCACCCCAGAGTTGTACGTCCAGACTCCTTGCTAATATTTCAGAATTTCCAAAAACCCACGTATTGCCAAGCCACTGTCTCACGGCCGAGTACACATAGACGCAACACTCAATTATTTTCAAGCAGTCTTTATGCTTGTATCATTAAATAAATGATCTTAAATCTAATCTCAAAAATACCTCCCCTGAGACATAGTAAAAGCTGAATAGTGACTAGAACAGAGAAAAATCTTGCTCAGCTAATGAACAAGATTTTCAAGACCCACTAGGAAGAAATACTTGGAGTACGTGACGTGTTTAAGGTACAATACCTATTAGGTCTTCCTTTATTGTAGTTATTGCAGTCCTTTAAGCAAAGTAATTTACTACCTATTGCCCTCACTGAGTCAAGAGATGCTATCTCAAAAAAAAAAATGTTTTTTTGGAGGGCAATTGGGACACAGACAGGAGAACACAAAACTGCTAACATTTAAAATGATTATCTAGCACGGGGGTAAGAAGCTTGAACTCTGAGGCACTGAAACATCTGGAAAAAAGTTCTCCTTAATGCATATTCGAGGTTAAAGTATAAATATTTCCATGATTATGGTTTATATTATTAGGAAGTTAAATTTTAGTTCTAAACAAATTGTGTGCAACTCCTCACAAACAAAAATCTGAATTCAACTTTCACTGCTGCACGTAGTACCGGATCTCAAAATTACCGCTCCCATTCCGGGATAAGCAAAGCATATAATCGGACATCCACAGGGAAATATTCATGAAAACAAAAACTAGCATTTTGACTGTAACACTTCTCAACTCTGAGAACTTCCATGCATTATCTGAAGTTATTTGAGACCATATTTATCTACAGTTTGACCACAACACTCAACCTTGTCATGACAGAGTTCTAAGAAGGAAGGTTAGTGGTGGATACAGGGAAGAGGCACTAAAGTGCAACTGTTTACATCATTATATTCTATTCAAGTTATTTCCCCTCCTCCCCGTTCTCATCTCCTTTTTTACTGCAGTTTTTCCCCTGCCACATTAATTCCTTTTCATCTAACGCACGCTATGGTATTCTCGCTCTGTTTTTGCCTATTTTCAACTCTTTGTCTGCTCCCTTGTTCCCAAATTATAATTACCTGACCCAATCTAGTGTTCATCTTGGTTCAGAAGTGAGAAGAATGTGGATGTCCATCCTCAGCCTTGGTATGTAGCTGGCTACTGTCAATGATGTGCAGGTGAGCTGCCAATAAGCTTGCCACTCCAAACAATGCCAACATGGTTCTTGACTATAAACTGGGGAAAAGAAAGGCTAATTTGGAGAGGCGCTAATTAGGAGAATCAATTACAGGCAGGGGAAATACACAACCAACTAACAAGAAAACACTGAAGCATATAAATAGTCACATATTGGCAGTTTCACCTAAACGGGTGAATTGCTGTCTGTCTGCAAATCATGTAAATTCTGCTGAGGTTTTATATAAACTGATAGAATTATAGAAAACCCCTTCTGTAATCCTAGCAACTAGAAGTGTAAGGACACTCCAAAGATGCATTTTGATTTCCACCGACTCATAAAATTTGATATCACATTAATTATTGCTAACATAATATTTGATCAAAGCAGACTGTCAGATAGAGTTCTGCATGGAGGACAGCAGAAGAAAGTTATTACATAATTATGGAAGGAAAGAAAAAGAACGCTAAGGAAGAAAACCTCTCAAAAATTAAAAGCAAACAATAAGGACAGTGCAGTCCCATTTATATCCTTTCATTAAATGGACAGTTAAAAAGGTAAATCCTCAAACCAGGCACTTCTTTTAAAACCCCACCACAACTAACGATAGTGAACAAGCTCTACAAGGCCCTGTACCCATCTCTACATGTTAAAGAGGGAGCATAAGAAGAAAGCATTAAATACTTCAGTCTATAAAGACCTTCACACCCTCTTGAGGTAGGCAGGACCTACTGTATAAGATGATAGTTTAAAATCACACGACTCCCCTGTACTGCTTTCACCAATGTCTAAATACCAACATTACAGAGTCTGAGTCCACAGCATTCCTCCTGACGCATGAGCTATTCTGCTCAGGAAAGTGTACAGGGACATCTACTTAAACAAAACAAAACACACACCCCATCATTAATCTTCTGAAAAATTACCTCTCTGAACAAATTTCTTCTTATTATGTTAATTTTGGCCTTCTTCTGTATCACCTGTTATACCCGTGAACAGCCTCCTACTCCTCCAATACCAAATTTATTCCCCTTGATACAACATAAGAACTACTCTCATATAGCTTTCCTATCCTAAGACTTCATTCTATCATCTCATCAATCTTTTGGGGTTCAATTACAAGTATTTTTTTAAAAGGACCCCTTCTCCTTGTTTTGCAATACACACAGCTCACTAGCTCTTCTCCGACTGATATTTGTTTTACCTGTAAACGCTAATAATTATATTATGCTTTACACTCAAGTCTTCTCTTTTGAATATTTAAAAGTTATTCTAAGACTACAGGAAGCTGTATCCACAATGATTACGTAGAACACAAGAAGTTCCAGGTCTCAAAGCAGTACTTGGTCACGACCTGATTTACCATCCACGCCACGTAACTGTACAAACACATCCCTGTTCCTCAGGCAGCTATTTGTGCAAATCTCTATTTTGATAAATCCTGCATACGCCTCGCTTCAGAATTAACGTATCTTCCAAAAACATTGCCCAAGTTTTCAATGCTATATATAGAAATATTTCCTGAAAACCTCAACACGTCTGCCAAGCATCGTTCAGTTTAGAAAAGCATCATCTAGGCTTTAACTTCTACTCTACGGCGACAACATAGTAAGCCCCCGTGTGACAGCGACATCTAAGTAGCGTATTGGCAACAGCCCGCCAGCAGTTATTTATTTCTAAGTTCTCTACGTGCTTCAGAGCAGAAGTGAGCGCAGGTTCCCGGCGGCGTGCTGCCGAGTTTCTGCCCCCGGTGCCCGCCCCGCGCCCTCCCCCTCCCAGCCCCGGGCGGCAGCGCCTGCCCGGCCCGCGATGGCGGCGCCCGCAGCCCCGGTACCTTCCAAGCCAGGAGCAGCACGTTCATGATGGCCAGCAAGGGGCAGGGGCCGTTCTCGTTCTGCGTGATGACGGGCGTGTTCTCCTCCTTCCAGCGGACCCACTTGATGTGGTACACCGACTGGCCCGGGAAGCGCTCCTTGGAGGCGGACAGGAGCTGCGCGCCCGCCGCGGGCCTATCCCCGCCGGGCTCCGGGGCCGGGCCCCCCGGGGCGGCCTCCGCCGTCGCCGCCGCCTCCTCGGCGTCGCTGTTGAGCTCGGAGCTGCTGGGGCAGCCGGAGTGCAGGTTGGAGAAGGACTCCAGCGAGTCCAGGCTGCGGGACTCCTCCCCCGGCGGGCTGGGAGCCCCGCTGCTCCCGGGGCTGGCCCCCGCGGGACCGCTGTCCGAGCCGGCCGCCGCTCCGAGGCTCCCGGGCTCCGCCGGCCCCGCGTCCTCCGCGGCCCGCGGGGGAGACGGGGGCCGGGGGGCCGCGGGGTCCGGCCGAGGGGATGGGCTGCGCCGCCCGCCGCCCGCCTCAGCCGCCGCGGGCCCGTCCC